>NW_013667537.1:144749-145869 GCF_000517525.1 Limulus polyphemus
CTAATATGTCTTGTATTTATTGTACATTACTTTCCACTATTTTTGCACAAATTTTACGATTTTCTTTTCCCGAGACACAGAATTTGAACGTGTTTTTTTGCTGCATGTTTGTTTCATTCAGTTGACTAATGGGAAATATGCCTGTTTTGTTTAATGAGTAACAGTTTCTCAAAGCATCGATTTTCAACAATGTTATCCAAGTGTTTACATACTACTAGTAGTTAGCATATCTCTCATCTGATGCCAATACTAAATAATGAGCTTCCACATTCAAGTAAGTAGTTTAGCATGCAGATGTTAATAGGCCTTTCCTATCAATGATTTCCAACATTATGACCAGGAAGTGTTTTCATGTTTATTTCAAAACTTTGTAAAAAATAAATAAAATACAATCCTTTATTTGCAAGTGCATGTAACTATAATGTTTTTAAAACAAAAACTTTGAAATGCACAGTGTTGTAAAGATAGTGCAATTCTTGGAAATAATATGGAAAGTTTAGAAAATTGGGGTTTATTTTATCTTGTGGATAATATTAATATACTAGACCACCGTGACCCATTGGGTCAATCACTATTCAGAGGTTATGAGGAATTCAAGCTAATTTCAATATTGCACCGAAATGAAGGTTTATTTTGAGATAATTTAATTAAATATTTCAATACATTCGTGTTATTCATAATTCAAGAAAAGATATTTGATTGTTGATCGGGTGTAAAAGGAAAGACCAGTTCATTTTTCATAAAGAGCACGAACGGTAGTGTGAATGATTTTGTGACTGAGAAAATAAGCAAACATATAAACAATCTCAGAGTTTTAGTAGTATATAGATAGATTTTTTAAGATCTTGTTTTTGTCATCTTACACCTTTTAATAAAGATGGGAACATTCACAGGGAAATAATATAATAGCCAATGCTCGGTGAGAGGTTTTTCATTTATAAAATTTGTAGTTGTTCTCAACTTAATTTTTATTTTATTACCTCATCTCCATAGTTATTATTTGCAAATAGTCAATAATATTGTAAATCCATTGTGTTGTTGTTTTTTCTACACACAGTTATAACACATTTTCATCTCATCATTTAATTTCTGTTGTGCATATATTGTTGTATAGAAGATA
>NW_013667537.1:146670-166063 GCF_000517525.1 Limulus polyphemus
TTAAAGTGATTCATCAGGTGGAAAACGAATAGATAGATAGAAAAACCGATATGTGTACCTAAATTCATCTAGAAATTTTCATAAAAGAGACCCGAAAAACGGGGCTAACTCAGTAACCCATGGCCCGATTTTAACAAAACTTGTTGTATTCTGTTTCTATCCTCATTTAATTACAAATATGGCACTATTGTGTGCCGTTTTTGCTGTATTTAATTACAGACAAGCACAATCTCATAGTTTTAGTAGTATATAGATTACAAATATATAACTGTATATACAATTATGCAATTCAAAAAGTAATTTTCTTTCAGTACATATTAAAGTTTAAGAAGTTCTAAAATGCATACATATTACTGTGAAACAGTAAAATGAACACCTTATGATCTTTATATTATTAATTTAGATTAGTTAATTTGAAATTATTGTTTTATTAATTTGAATTTTGATTGTTGTTGTTTTCTTAGTGCAAAGTTACATAATAGGCTGTCTGCACTCTATCTACCACTGGGAATTGAGCTCCAGATTTTAGTAATGTAAATCATAAACTTAATGCTGACACACTTGGGAGCCTTGAACTTTGGTAGTTTGTAGTACAAATATGTAATTTACATATATGAGTTTGTGTATGTTAATGAAAACTAATTCTGTAAATCTATATACATATAAGTGCAAATGTCTCTCTCTCTCTCTGTGGGTCTGTTCCTTATACAAGGACACATCTTTAGAGCTACAAACTCCAAACTTGGGGTACAGATACAACTTTGCATGGGAAGTACCATGGGCCATGTGACTGCAGCCTCAGAGGCCATTCTAAGGCCACAAGTTGAGGCCAAAGTGACTAATATAGCAATTTTTGGTAAATAGGATGACCAATTGGTCTCAAGTTGAATAGGCCAGGTTTTTTTGTAATTTGTAATCAAGGAGGCTATTATTTCTATTTCTTCTCTGTGTGAGGACTTCTCCTAATTATTCTATCCATGATCAATTATATGTTAAAACAATTTAAAAACTTTGTAGAGCCTTCATTTGTGCTATTTCCCTCCCTCTCTCTTTCTTCTACACTTACATGCCCACTCTCCCCTAAATTGAAAAAGTCTGGTGTTCTCTCTCAAACATGCATGCTCAGTCCCTCAACTAAATAGGATTGCTTCAGTAATATATTTTGATTTGTTTGCTTGTGGTCAGGATATTTAAAGCCATTTCCATCCGAACAACACAGTAATTATTAAAAGAACTGGATTTGGCATGGTATATATAAACCAACTACAATTACTAATTACCCAGTATATTTCAGATGAAATTTTATTCATGCAGCTGTGTATTAGAAACAAAGACTTCACCTTATATCCTATAGGCCTCATGGGAAGTAAATATGCTATAAGGATGGGAAAAACAATGCACATTTATTAAAATAAAATACATGAAACTTACTTAATTTTTGGTTTGATAGAATACAAGCATAAGTACCCATCACGGTGATGGGAAAAGTTTAAGTTAACCTATCAATTTAAATTATTCCACAGACTTTTAAAAAGGTTAATTGTGTTGCACTCTTGGTTTCACCTAGAGCTAAAGCTCTGAGATACTTATACCACCCACTACAAAAAGTAATTGTTGAGCATTTCAGTCATGCTAAGAGCCGCTTAACAATAACATATAGTAAATATATATTAAATTTTTATTCTTTAAGTTACATCACATTTTGGAATGTGAATGATAGTGTGATTAATTCCTAACAACCTTAATTCCTAACTTAGTGTAGAACATCCTGCTTGTGAAATATAATTTGGCATCAACATTATACATGCCTGTTCTCCTGTCATTTTAAAAGTGAATGTTGAGCTTTGCCTGCATGCACAGCTTTTCAAACGGGAGACAGATGAATGCTCAGACAGACACTACAAAAATGTTCTCTCCTTTGATAATGGTAAGCTACAGTAAAGTGTAATAATGTTTAATACAAAAATATAAAAATCTGACCTACCTATCCTAAACATATTTGTGCACAATTTTTAATCAATGTTAGGAAGTAATGTTTATTTTCATCAACAAAAATTTGGAGTTTTAATAGATAAGTAAACTCACAGAATGCTATTAATTGTATTTTAGCTTGTTAAAGGCTTTGCACTTTGTTGCAAGCATGATACATTTTTATTTAAACAGTTTAAGATTAAAAAAAATAACTTAATCCTAAATTATTGTACCTGAAAACATGGTTTCTTGTTTTTTCATATTTTTTGGCATCAGTTTTGCCAAATAAATTTTTTTAAGTTATTTTCAGCCATAAATTTTTAAGTCAATTTTATACATCAAATCTAACACCATTTGAACAATTTTAACTCAAAAATATCTTAGAATAAATATATTGTCCTAAAGCTTATCTTGTGTAATTCACAAAGAAAAATATTCTAAAAAAATGTTCAAAATGTTCTCAGATAACCCAATTTCTCTATAAATATATGAGATAGATCTACATATAACAGTAGGTTCACCCAAAAATTAAGGAGCTTCTGTACGAAATAATTGGAACTGAGTTCCTTTTATGTGTGGAATAAAAAGTCTGAACAAAATCTTTGTTCCATACGTAAAAGAGAAAATGCAGTGTGCCCTATGCAGATATCTGGACAGTCCATTTCTACTAGATTGTGCCTAGTCCTGCAGCCTTCTCTCCCTGCTATTGACTGCTATTGAACTGAAGATATTGTCAAGTAGACAGTGTAAACCCATGACCTTTGTTTTCAGATATCATTTGTCAGATATTACTTTCAATCAATGTCATAATTAGCCAGCAAAGAACATTCCACTGCCAATCCGTTCAATCTAAATGCTCCACACAACACTGAAATATCATTGCAGGTAGAGAAGATGTTTCCTACTAAAGAGAACACAGAAGCATAACAACCCAAAAAAGATAATGTTAATCACATTCTGCACCATGTGTTGCGGCCATGACAGCACAGAAGCTAAGTAATCAAAAAGATTTTAAAAACTATAGAAAGTAGAAAAAAACCATCATATACCCACATGCCACACCTGTAAACAAAGTAGCCGTAGGCTTTTTAAATAGTTTCTGCCCATCCCAAATAATAGCTTTTATTTTTTCTAAGAAACTATGATCCTCAAGAATATATTAGCCATTTTATGATATCACAGCAAGTGGTTTGATCATTTACTAAAGAAACACATCCATGGAAACAGCTATAAAGAAGCTTTAAATATGACTGAATATAGAAAGAATTAGAGGTTTCTTGTGATACCAGAGTACATAAGAAGAACCACCTGATGAGGATGTCGACAAATCAGGAAGGAATGCAATGAAAGGGAGATGGTAGGAGGAGAAGAAAACACAACACATAACCTGGAAAAACGGAAGGTGTTGGGCAAGGCTGCTTCATATCCTGCAATGGAAGAGACAGAAGACCCATGGTTGAACAGCTAGGGAAGAAAATCCGTAAGGAAAGGAACAGTGGGCAGAAAAAAGGAAACCCCACTGTTTAATGACCAATGGTGGAAGACATTCCACTTATGCTAATAAACCACAAGGGAGGAAGGGCAAATGGACCGAGCTAAAAAGGAAGTAACACACAGAAACAATCCAGGTCTCTGCACACAGTACCAGATAAATGTCAGGTGTTCAGTCAGAAGGTGTGAATGGCAGGATGAATGACCAGTGACTGAGGTTGATGGAGGAGGGATGTAGTAAGAGGAAGAGGTAAGGGGATAATTTTGAGGTGAAGAAGAAGAGAAAACCAAGGTTGTGCCAGCCAGTATGGACCAATCAGAAGGCCCTGACACAGAGTGGAATGGATGAATGAAACACCCTAAGAAAGTGCCATATAGAGAGGTAAGCTAAAGGTACCAGTTGGTCCAATCCTAACAGAGATCATCCACTGCCAGGGCCTGTGAATGAGGAGCCGAAGACCAAAAAAGAGGTAACTTGGTGATGAGGGAAGTGGAAAATGCATTCAGTTAAGGAGTACCCCACTGATTGCAAAGCCACAGGAAAAGTTGAG
This sequence comes from Limulus polyphemus, assembly GCF_000517525.1. Taxonomy (NCBI): domain Eukaryota; kingdom Metazoa; phylum Arthropoda; class Merostomata; order Xiphosura; family Limulidae; genus Limulus; species Limulus polyphemus. The sequence continues at coordinate 150,684 of NW_013667537.1, forward strand.
GGTCGAGGGGCCACTCTGTGAGGTAAATATGATCAGGTTGAGAAAGACAATCTGCCACAAGGTTGAAAGCACCCAAAACATGACACACTATGAGATGCATCTGCAGTGTGTTGGCTCAGTAAAGTAGTTCCAATATTAGACCACAATGGCAATGAGAATGGGTGCCTCCTTGGCAATTGAAATAAGAACCAACAGTGGAACTGTCTTAATGGATTGTGACAAAACTGTTCCATACAACAGGAAGAAAATGATCCAAAGCATGTCACACTGCAAGAAGCTCCCATATGTCGAGATGGTATGGCATTTCTATCTCAAACCATGGTGTGGACTCATCCCCCCCCCAACTCTGGAGATAAGCATCGATGAACAGATGCAAATCCAGACAAAGAGGAGAAAGGAGTACCCCCACCATAGTGCTTTCCCTGTTCAACCACCAATGGAGATTGAAGAAGAGTAGCAGAAAAAGTAACTGGGGAGCCCAAGGATCCCAAACAAGATTCCATGGATGTGCAATGTCCATGAATGAGAATGCATATGTGTACGACCTGAGGAGATAATAGTTGAGCCCAACCTTCTCCACTTTGTCTGCATTTGATGGGGCTTCAGTTCTCTATGTCTTTTCTTCTCCCTATCTTTCTGTGTGCAAGGTTCTATTGCTTATGGGGGCTTGAGCTTCCATTGAAGTCCTGACTTATGCATGCTTGATGGTTGTGCTTCCACATTTATATGGATGACTGGCTTCTGTTAGCGCCTTCCAAACTGTTGTCTTCTCAACACACTCGTCTACTATTGACAGAAGCAGCTTGTGTTGGTTGAATTCTCAAGATGAAGATTTCTTTTGTGTTTTTTAACATTTACCCGGAAAATGCTTTAACCATTCAACAAAACACATAGGGTACTGAAACAAACCAGAAAGGTCAAGCACAAAACTGAAATACAATTTCATTGTGGACAAACCAAAGATAGTTTCAGAACTGATGAGAAGTGGGAATATGGAGGTAAAAATCTGAGACAATCACCTTGGTCATCATCCACAGACCTGGAGAAAAATCCCACCAAAGGGTGAGAAAAGATTTCATGGTAATGTGTGGAATCTCCATAAATCAGTTGATGCAGGACAGAATGATCACAGGATGCTAGTCTCAGTCTCCTTGGGGATGACAAAAAGCTGGGAATAAAAACCTGGGGAAGGCTGGCTGACAGGCTTGATAGCACGTTGTGAGAGAAGAGTCTGAATAGCCTCGAATAAACATTGACTGGTAGCGGGAGCCCAAGATAATGGGAAGGATATTGGAACCAGAGAACAGGAGGAGGGGATAGAAAATGAAGAGAAAGACCTTCCGACAAAAGCCTGATCACCCATGGGTCGGAAGTGAACTCCTGCCACAGGTGAACAAATTGGACAAACATGCCCTACTGGGCTGAATACCACCAAATAGTCACCCGAACTGTTGGTAGCAAACAGCACGACTGTAAGTCAAACAACGAACCAACAAATCCTTGGAGTAAGGAACAGGTAAAGGCTGGGAGGGTGAAGGACAAGAAATAGGTACAGAATAAGGTACAGGAGCAGACTGAGACAAACAAGTAACCAAGGAAGAAAAGAAACAATATAAAAAAATTTGTGATAAATGAAATGTCTGAACAAGACCACTGCCTAATGACAAGTGATGGTTTGGTAGAATCGAATAGAGGAAGTCATGTGCATCAGGAGGGTGTGCCACACTCCTATTGGTGGAGGGTTGATGCATGATTATTTGCATACAAAGATACAGTGAACCACATTGATCGTGGGGTAGGTGGGAGTTTCAAGGCTTGTAACATGCAAAACAACTTTACATACAGAATGCAGCACTGAACAATAATAGTTATTATATGAGTGGAAATAAGGTACCGTATCAGAATACTGAGTTTAAACTAAAAAGTCCATAAAAACAATCTTATAATCTTCAAAAAAGTGTTGAATGTAAAAAAGAAAACTTAATATATATATATATATATAAACAAAAATTAATATTTAAATTAGTTTTTAAATTCAGTTGGTGTGGTTCTATCAGTAAAAATTTTTTTGGTTTATCAGCTGTACTGAAAACAACCCATGGAGACAGAGTATCACTGTACTGTATATATATTATAGTAGTAGAGAGTCACAATCTAACATTTTATTCAAAATCTGGGGGAGTGGGTAGCAAAATGGTTTCAGAACCACTGATATAGATCATGCACTGAAGTAGCAGTGAATTTTTAAATCATAACTAGCAATAATAAATCCAAAATAATGAATAATCAATTTTTCTTCAAAGTTCAAAAAACTACTTACTGTAAAGTCCAAAAATATATATCATGATAAAAAACATCACCTAAAACTTTATCATAAGTACACTTTCTAAAAAACAAGTGAAACTTACATACAACCAATGGGAAAAAAAATAATTATATTATATTTTCATCATACATTTGCAAAGTTATAATTCATTAAACTTTATGCTTAGTCTTAAGCATCACTAAATGTATGTATTTCTTGACTTTTGTGTTTTTCAGGTTACATAATACAAGTAAATTGAGATGTTGACTCACCTTCTTTAGCAATTTTATTTTCACAGTAGCTGTCACTTATTTGGTGAGGGAGTGTATTTCGATTCAAGTCATATTTCTGAAGAATCTCAAAAATCTACATATGAAGACATTGAAAATAGGATAAATCTCGAAATGGAATAATTGCTGTTTTAAAAGATATTTTTAATTCAAAGTCATGTTTACAACAGGTATTCATCATCTTATAACTATTTATATCACATTAAAGTACAACTTCCATGAATTTATTCCAAGTAATAAGACACACTGTTAAACAAAAAAGATCCAAGTCTTATATGGATATATATTTAAAAAATCTAGTAACATAACCACACAAGAACTTTTACTGACAATTTCAAAATTGTGCAAAAAGTACCAACACCCAACCATGATTAGCTTCTTCTTATAAAAAGCATTTATTTAGACATTGAAATAAATCTACAGACTGGTCATGAAAGAGATCACAAAACTTTAACTTTAAGAAATATTCCTTAAAATTTGTCATCAATATAGGCCTCTTCTCAAAAGCAAGAAATCAGCTATAAATCTCCACAAGTCACGTTTTTGACACCACAACTCTGAAAAAGAATATTTCACTTTTTTTCAAAATACTTATTCCATCAACTAACAGGACTTTGAAAATAAATCAAAATATACACCAGCAGAGTATGCCTCACTCTACTGTCATAACTAAAGTACTCCCATCAACAATAGGTGTTAAATATGATACTTGATAAACACACAAAGATCAATATATTGTCACAGAAAATTCTTTTTAAATCAATAGATTACTTATAATTCCTTTCCTATCTGCAAGTCAAAGACGTCCAACATTCACAGTGATAAAAAATAAGTGCTATCTAGTAAAAAGCAATGAACTCCATGGTATCTTCATACCACACATCTCACTCTCCAATACCAATATACTTTATTTATATAAAATGTTACAATATTTTTCAAGTTCTAACTTAGAACATTATAAACCTGCTAATTTCAGTCTTAGATGTTACTTTCTGTAAGAGGATTCAGTCATTGAAACTATCTATTGTTTCATGGGTTGGTATACTGTTTCCTACTTTGTCCTGTGTATGTGGGATGGTTCTGCAATTGTTAAACACAACAGAGATACTTCCAGATCCTTATGATCCAATTATGTGACTCTTCAACTACAGAGAAGAACTTTAAATGTAGTTTTGGTATTTTCAGATAGAGTTGTTTCTGACTAGAAATCAAGAATTGCTATGGAAATCTTTGTATACTGTATCCATCAATCAACTGATCATATATACAACACTTCTTTGAGTTAATCACAAAAAATAGGCACCAACTTACTGTCATTTTCTTTTGTTTAAATATACTTCAGCCATTTACTTCACTACCATAAATGCAGTAGTCCTCTTTCTACACAATCATTCTTCTATTGTTTGCAAAAAACAGTGTTTAGTTTGCTTCAACTTTACATCAAGTTTTGCCTCTTTCTTTCCACATGTGCGAGAAATCACAATAACCTAACCTTCTTGACTCTATAATTATTGAAGAGACTGGGTAATTCTATTTATTTTATCCTTGAATTACCACAGCTTACCTCTCTCAGATGAGTTTTGGCATCATTAATCAGGATCTAGTCACTTTGGAAGAGGTAGTTGATTTGTAAAATCATTTTAATCAGATTATTTCTCTCTTGTGCTCCTTGAAAGATACTGTCCAAGAGATTCATCTGCATTCTGATGAGAACTGTAGTAAAGAGGATAAGATCCAAATAGATAAAAAGTGAGAGTAGAGGGTCTTCAACTGACTCAAGGAAGCATTCTTCTGAATGATGATAGCTCCTAATAATTTAAGTATGCTCTTTCCATCTATTGAATTATGGCCTGTTACATCCAGAACCACTGACAACATTAGTCATTCTAATACAGATCAACCAACTTGAGGACAATGGTGGAAAATTACCAAGAAGGAATAATTGACAATGGTTACACTGCAAATCTCTGGAGCAGCCTGTATAGTTAGCCATGTAGTTCAGTATTCAGCACTGCTGAAGCCCCACAGTGAATAGACCTTTAGTAGCAGCTAAAAATGAGGTACAGTGAGAAAATGATGTTCCCCAACCTGATCAAACTCACCTCATGATGGTATAGTTATTATCAACTTATGTGCATGATGTACCCTGGTTCAGCTAGGAACCTTCTCATGAAAAGAGAAGAAGCCATGGACCAACAAGAACCTCATGTCTGTGTGAACTCAAGCAGAAACACCATTGTCATGGCCATGCTATGTTTAATGAAACATATGCAGAAGTTTCACAGTTAGTAGAATGTGTAACTTTCAGCTCCAGGGACAAATAATAAACTGGCCACAGCAGCAATGTTGAACACTCAGTCACAATGGCTGGGAGGAAGAGATAACTCTCTACAGTTGGGACAGTATTAGAAATATTTATGAAAACAGTAAATAAAATAGATATAAAATGCAAATACTATATAATTACCCACCCACATACATCTATAAAAACTAACTGCACCAGGGTACAGCTTTATGTTACTGTTACTGGCTGTCATCCAACCACTCAGACAGTTAATGCTTGAAAAATTACAGGCAGTCATACTATTCCCAGCAGTAGTGTGGTAAATGCACTCCTGGCTCCCATGACAGAAATGCCATAGAAAAATTTGTCAATATCAAAGTAACAGTCTGATGTTAAACTTCATGTTTCAGTAGGAGCTGTACAGAAACTTTTAAGAGGATATGTGGAACTAATACTGCTCATAATAGAAACAGTTAAAGTATAAAGCCAGAATTTTCAAAAGTGATATTAACTATCTCTATAAAAAATTGATCAATTCAAACCACCAAGGAAAAGCTCCATTGTGTCATTATGTATGAATTTAAAGCTGGTGAAGCTATATCTCTCATCAATATTAATCTACAATAAATACATGTAGATGTAGCTAAATAATCGTGTGCTCTTCTTACTTAAGAGTTTTATTTTTCTAATTAAAAATTTAGCTTTTATTAAACTCATTAACTCTTATGCTTCTTTGCATGAAATTTGAATGGTGAGACTTGATGTGCTATTATAGCATGTAGAAATTATTGATTGATGTAAAATGATTTAACTGAATTACTGTTAATTTTTTATTGAAAAGAAATCATTAAAGTTGTCATAAGGAAGGTAGTATTTGCTTGGTAAAAAATAAAAACTCTTGAGAAGGTAAACATATAGTTTGTTTTTACAGAAATGTCAAACACTATGATACTTTTAAAAAAGACAAAATATTTTTCTAGTTTTGGCAGTTATCAGCAGAACTAATTAAGCATGGTTTCTTTTTAAAGCAAGAACTGTGGTAAAAACATAATAATAACATTAACTGATCCACTATAAGCTTTTTTTATAGATGTACACAAGGATTTGAACAAGTTCAAACATCAAATAACAAGAAACTTGAATTTTTAAGAATGTCAGAACACGCTAGCAGTGATGCTGTCCCTGCATTTGAAGAACACATTCCAGTACCTAGAAACCCAGGAATCTTGTACCAGTAGACCAAAAAATTAAAGTGAGAACTGGAAGTGATCATTCAAGCCATAATGAGTAGGAACAAACATCAATTATAAGTTCAAAAACTCAATTAGTCTTCTAAAAATGCCTCCAAAATGCAGATGGGATGAGAAAGGGACTAAACAAATCTAACACTAACTTATAAACATGTTTAAAACTTAAGTTAGCCTGAGAAGAAAAAATGTACAACCATTCCAATATTCCATAACTTTTATAAGTTAAGAAGATTACACTATTTAAACTAGTGTATGTATATTAACATTGTAAGACCAACTGCTACAACAGGTTTAAAGAATAACATTATTTGTAAAGTGTTTAGTCATCTTTGTGACTATCACTGATATACTCTATAAGAGTAGGACTTATTTTGATATGAGAAGAATATTAAATCATTTTCAACATTATCAAACACCACTAAAATTTGTCCTGTATGTGATACAAGGAATTAAACTGTATTTAAATATTCAACTAAAAACTTTTTGGACAACTTCTGATATGCCCCAGTGGCAAAGCAGTATGTCTACAGACTTACAGGTCTAGAAACTGAGTTGATACCCATGGTGAGCAGAGCACAGATAGCCATTGTGTAGCTTTGTGCTTAACTTCAAACAAACAAACAAAAACTTCTGATACAATATGGATCATTTTAAAGACCATTATTAAAACAAATGTTTCTCAAAACATAGATTCTTATTTAATGCCCATGCTTGATTTTATAATTGTGAAAGTTAACCCTACTTTATGACAAGTAAGTGTAATGGCAGAAATTTTAATAACTCTATAGAAATAATACGATACATTCTAAGAAGTATTTGCAACACAAAAACATTCACATATAGAACAATTTTCAATAAATGTTTATATAACACACTGTATGATACTTACCTTCTGTTTAGTGAGAGCATTTCCTCTTTTCCACATTCCCATATAAAACAATAAAATGTTTATACAACACACTGTATGATACTTACCTTCTGTTTAGTGAGAGCATTTCCTCTTTTCCAACAAATCTACACTCTTATCAACAATTCCTACTCCACAAACAGCATGAGGTGAAGCTTCAAGGTGAACACTGGTTTCTGAACCAGGATAACTCTTTTGTGCTCCAAACTTCAGTTTGACCTTTAACATTTAATAGAAAAATTCCATAACACTACAAGAATTTACTACTAAGGTAAGTAATAAGACATTAACAATGTTGACAACTTCATTTGTACATAGGCTGAATTCAAGTTTTTATCAATTAGTTAAATGCAAAGTTTCAATAACACTTTTTCTCATACCACTGTAATAAGATCCTTCACAGAAGAAGAACAAAATTTAGAAAATATTATTAATGCTCTCTTTTTCTTTCTTTTTTCACTTTTCTCGAAATCCATATCAGATCAATACAGGATATACTGAAATTTTTTATTAGGCTTAATGTGTAGATTTTAATATCTTCAAGGTTAAAAAAAAATTATAGGATATATTTCAATAGAGTTATATCCACAATTAAAAAGTTTCACATTTCAAGGGTCATACTTTATAAATGCACTTGCAACCAAAACATTTTCTCAAGTGAAAACAGTTTCCATAAATCTTACCCTATGTAGTAGGCACTTGACAATCTTAATTTCTTGTGAATCAGCAACAACTTCTCCATCATCTCGAACGTAGAAAACTATCAAGCGTACCACGGGAGACACTGATGTTCGAGAACTTAGCATGAAAGTGTATTTCATTACTGTTAAAGGGAGCAAGGTCTTTTTCTGGTCTGTTGCACCTTTATCATTATTTAAGTATGAAACATAAAATGATGAATTTTCTGAGATGTCATCAAGTTTTGAAAAGAATATGTCTTTTGAACCATACTCGATCATCTGGCCCCTAGACATAACCTATATATGGAAAAATATATTTACTGTATGTCTGCTTTATTTATTAAATTTTAAATTTACTTACATTTCTAAAGGAAGCACGATTCACTTCAAGAAATTACCCTAAAGCATACATGATACAGTTGATACATAATTATGCATATTTAGTAAAATGATTTCCAAATAACAATACATGTATATGCTATAGCAAAATAAACATCTGAAAAAAAATCTATGAAAGTATTTGAAACAAGCAAATAGTGTTCATTATTCCATAGGTAAGGGATACTTTATTCTTTTTTAATTTTACTGTCATTAACAATATTAATTATAATATTCTGATATATATATATATATATGTATCTAGTTTTATTATTCTTGATTTTATTAATATACTTTTATTACATTATTAGCTTTAAGAATTAACATAAATCCCTTAAGCTGACCAAACCTCATGAGATATTATGGGTTTTTATGTCCAAAATGTTAACAGTAAGGGTATCCAGTTAGTCAAAGAATGCATTCTAATCTTTATAAGTAAGAACGTAAGAACAGGATATTTAATTAGCTATACTAATTACAAGGTTGATTTTTAGTTTTGAATATCTGTAAAAATATAAAACATCTGAAAAATAAATAATTAAATACAAAGATTAAACCAGCCAAATCCTTCTTTGCATTGGTTTAAGAGTTCCAACCAAAAACACAATCAACTAATAAATATGGAATAGGAGAACTTGTATGGTCTACACCTATTACCATGCACTACTGCTGTATCACCTTTCACTGAAAAGCTTTCCTAGACTAATCTAGCCATGACACTACCAAATCCAGTTCCAGAATCAGTTCAACATCAGCCAATAAATAAACTAATGGACTATGATGGGAAGGTCACTCCAGGCTCATTGGGAAATAATTTTATGAGCAAACAGGTGAAATAGTGAACAAAAAATCCTCTATCTTGCTGCCAATTTAAATGGACCAGCTTTTACGACATTAAGTAACTTTCCAGATGAAAGCCGTAACAACTACCAAGTGTTGGTAACTGCATTATCTAACAGGTTTGGAGTGTCACACCAGAAAGAAATATTGAAAGAGAAGTTCTGAAACAGAGTATGAAGGAAAGAAGAAATCTCAGCTGAACTTGCTTTAGACTTGGAAAGGCTCGGACAGTTATCTTACCCAGAAACTCCTTGAGAGATAATGGATTTCTTGGTACGTGACCAATTTACAGAGAGCATAACAGATGAGGATTTGAAGATCAAGTTGAAGCAAAGTAGATTTATGTCTCTAAATGTAGCTCTGCAGTTGGTGATGGAACTGGAATTCATCAAAGTTGCAGATAAATTACAAAGAGGACCATCCAGAAGTTACAGGAATATTATATCCTGTAGTAATGAAACATCAATCCTCACCTCCAAGAATAGCCAAGACGAACTGGAAAAATTAATCAAGCAATGTATTAAACAGAAAAAAGGAAATAAACCATGTGACAATAGATGTTTCAAGTGTAACTTGAAGGGACATATTACCAGGAACTGCAGACAATAGCTTGTATGGAATAAGAACTCCCCTCAAAGAATACCAGGACTTAATTATTGTAGTTGTAGAAAATATGGCCATTACAGCCAACACTGTTAGGAATCAACAGCTGTGATTACTTCATCTGTTGCAAGTAAGAAAAGAAGTTCATTATTTGAGGAAAACTATTCACAAATACAAAGTATTATTAAAAGAAAACCTTATAGTACGTTGATTGACAATAGTTCCACAGTAACAACTGTTTTACCTGATTTGCTAATAAAAAGGTCCAAACTATCTCCAGAGATGAAGAAAGAAGAGGGATTAATGCAAATAGCAGGTAGACATAAAGTTCAGGCATAAGGGAAGTTATAAGTTATCCTTACTGAAAGAAGATTCTCTGTACTTCATGATGTGTCATTGTGAAGTTGAAGACGTATATATCTTGGAACTGATTTCATGCTGAGTCAGTGATGCTAGGTTAGGTTAGTTTTAAATAGATTCACAATCAATAACCATGAAATCCCGATATACTACATGGCAATTACTACACCAAATGTTGAATGTCTACTGATAACAGGAATAGTGGTCGTTGTATCACCAAAAAGTTAGATTCTCAAATCAGGACTTATTAGCAATAATCTTTAATCTAGTGACTGGGCCATAGTAGAACCAAATACTTCTTCAGGAAATAGTGGTTGAAATGCTCATGGAAGTGAAGAATAAAGATGTATATGACTTCACCCTTGTTGGATATAGAAGACTATTTAGTTTGAGTTATTATTTAGTTTATTTAGTGATTTATTATTTAATGGTTATTTAGTTTTCATAATAAGAGTGTTAAAAGTTAATTATTTTAAAATCGATAGCTTTGACAAGTTTTATTACATAACTCAGTATGATTCATACGTTGTATATGCAGTTTAATTGTTGTACTAGGCTTTAGTAATATTGTTGACCATCATCTTACACGAAGCTTTCAAGTTCTTCTCCTCGTGTAATATTGTTGCTACTAGAGAGCTAGATAGCTCTAGATTTTTCTCTTGTATATTATAAATATATACAGATACAGCAAGTTAAAAGTTAGAAAAAAGTTAAGTTAGTGAAAGTGAAGTTCGACTGTGTGACTGTTAGTTTAGTCATAACAGGTGATATATAAAGTGAATTTCACAGTAGCATTGTAACAACAGAGATAAAGAAGAAAAACTTGTATAGTCAAAGGGTGTTCTAAAGTAATTTATCCCACCTGAGTGTACTTTGATGAAAAGAAGACAATTATTTAAAGCTTTGGATATAACTGTGATATCCAATAGTTTGACTTATTTTGAATATATTATTTTTAAACAAGTGGATTGCGTCCTGTCCATTTATTGTTTGAATTTATTACCAACATTTTACAGACACCTACTGTAAAACATCTGCAGCCTATAAAAACCTGACAACCCTGGAAAGACTTATATCAGCTTCTGATACAGCAAAAATATAGCTGTGCTGCAAATGTTGATAAAGCTTGATTTAATCAAGCTTAACAGTTCTTAATATAATAAAAGACAAACTCCAAAATTAAGTAGGTGTTCAGAGGATAGATGATCTAAGCAAAAGGTTGTCCACCACAATCACCTTTGGAAGTAAATTAATAAGAGAAAAATTAATTCACTAACTCCAGGGAAGAACTTCTCAGTAGAATATCAACCTGCTGAGGTGCCTGAAGTTTCCTGTCAAAACAAATTCCAGAGGATCATCAGGGCTGGAGCTGCCAATTGCATTCCCCCCAACCACCTATCCAGAAAGAACTCGAGCAACAGGACAGCCAGTAAAAATGGACAAAACACAATTCCTTCTGTATACCATGGGCTTCAGAAGAAAAAAAACCACCAAAAAACACTTGGTGAATGGACAATTTATTGTAACCTTTTTATGTTTCTTGTTAGGATTGTTCAAGGTACTACACAATCCGGGATGGTGGCAGTGTTGTAAGCTATATATTTTTAATGTTAATTTATTTGTTAGCTAGAGGGAGCTATGGGTCATTGATGATACTATTAAGTTTGGAAAGTTAAGATAAGCCTCAAACTTTTAGAAAACTCAAAGTGGTGGCATGAAGTGTTCTAGCACTTTCCAACATGGATTAAAATACAACATTCTGTGAAGCATAAAGTTAATTGTGATAAAAGAGAGTTATCATATTATTTTGTAAAAGTACATGGATTATTTGTATGTTAGTCCTAGTATCATTGTTAGAGAAGTTTAACATCATTTGTAAACAAGTCTTTCACAAATTACAAAGCATAAAAGTACAAAAATATAAACTTATTTCTTCTCCTGAAGTAAACTGCATGTTGAGTAATTTTTCATCAGATAATTCAAAACAACCCATTAAGAAATAAAGATGTTACAACAGTATATAGAAATAAAAAACTAAATGGAAATATTTTCAAACAGATCATTGATCTCAGAAACTTCCACAATTTTTTCTGGATTTCATTCTTTTCAATATGATTTCAATCTGTGCTATTAAGGTTTGTATATGTTTTTATCTTTAGTACACTGCATAAAATAAGTTGTATTCAGGTTCCCAGTCCTAATTAAGTGCATCTTCATTTTTAAATAATAACAAAAACTAATATTCTCATCGATGGTATATCACAATGATAATATTTTAAGTTCCCACAAACAGCTAACATGCTATTATGAAAACATGCACATACTTTCTATCTATATAACCAATCCAGCAAAGCCTAGAGATTAATTTTAGTATTATAGTGTAGGTATCACTTGGTTTGATTATTCTTACAAATTCTTAACTATGTTAATAGTGAGAACAATATTCAAATAAGATATCAAAAGGTTTATAAAACAATCACTGAATCAATATTTCTTTCCTTACCTGATACATAAGAGAAATATTCATGTCATTTGTTAGAGTAAATGAAACTGTTACAGGAATCATTTCACCACATGGTATTTCGCTGGTTATAGGTTCAATTTGAATGTAACTGTTTGAGGGAGAAAACCATTTCCGAAGTTTAGTAGTACTATAGGGCTGGTAGCTCAATACGTAGCCCGATTTATCATATAGAATTTCTGGATATTCTACAGCCGTAGCCTGAAATAAGATCGAAAAATTCGTAGTAGTAGTTTAGTTTCATACACACAAGCATTACTGTTAAAAAGCAGTAAAATTATCAACAGAAATACAAACATGGGATGTTTGTAAAAACGAATTAAATTTTAAACAGAATACACATATATAAAATCACCTTATAAACCCATATTCTAAGTTTTTTATCATTTATTGATTAAATTTATGGGAAATAACATGAAATGTTTGACAAAATTAAATATTCATAAAAGACAAAAAATAAATAAAAATAGTGTAAACTGTCATGAATTAAACACTTACTTTCAAACATACCTTCAGTTTTAATATTTTTAAAATAAGTAACATCATAAATTGACAAAAAATCCCCAAAATATTTCCAGTCATTAATCTTAATATCTGTGATAATAGAATTTTATCAACTTGTTTAAATAATGTTTATGTTGCTCATTAATTAATTTCATTACATGATTACCTTCTTAACAATTTCCAAATTACTTTCTGTACATATACAAGTGTATGACACTAATTTTAATACTAAGGTTAAGTTACCAGATAGATTCTTTTTCTTTTGAAGATTTACATATTTTTTATAATTTTCTCATCCACACTCTGAACATATGGGGCAATGATACATAAATTTATAAACAGGCAATTTCCTGCGGCATTGGAAGCTTTGATGAATAAAAGTGGAAGACTAAAATACTGAAAGACTAAAGTATTATAAATAATAAAAACTATACACTGTAAAATAAAAAACATTAGTTCATGTTTTACACAATTCAAAATTTATTCACAATCAATGTTTTTAACATTTCAAAATGTGATTCACAACATCATTTTGATGACTTCAAGAATTAGGCTAATGTAAAAACTAAATTTGCTTTCAGAACAGAGTGGAAATAACAAATACTAGCAAAGTATGAAATTTATTGTCAAATGTTAGATTTTAAAATCAAAATCTTAGTTAAATTTAGGAATTTTTAATTACCCTAATAATTAAAATATTTTCCAAATGAGAATATTGACTTTTACATGTACGAAAAAATAAAGACAGACATGAATCTTATGTAAAAATTATTTTGTAGAATTTCTTTATTTCACAGTGACCTCTATACAATTTACTGGTAAATGAATATTCTTTTCGTAAGAAAGTATTTTAATCTGTGATGCAGTAAACTTAACTTATTAGCCAATACACACAGGTAGTATGTTTTGAAGACATTAAACTTGTATTATATTAGACCTGTGTGTAAATCATACACATTCTTCTTATTTTACAAATGCAGGCTTGTTCCGACTCATTCACCCCGAAAATAAACTACAACCCAACAAAACTTTCTATCCATACTTGTGAACAATGTTTGTTTTGCAAATAAATTTTCGTAAATGTATTGTTTTATTTATAATTAAGCACAAAGCTACATAGTGGGCTATTAGTGATCTGCCCACCACGGGTATCAAAACCCACTTTCTAGCATTGTAAGTTTGCATATATACTGCTGTGCCACTGGGAGGGCTCATAAATGTAAAAATACTGAGTTTTATACCAAATAAACAAAAACAAAAGTATATTATACAAAGAATCCAAGTTTATCTTACAAATACACAAAAGTAAAAGCTTTACAGCAGCTAGATCACGACACATTTAATAAATTTATTGTATGTTTCAGAATTTTCAAACAAGACTAAAAGAACAGCTTTGTGCACTAACTGTTCCAAATATTTAGTCACCAGCACCTACTGCCATCTTTAAAATTACTCTTCCCTACGTGAATAGTGGAATTTCACTGTCATTTGTATAACACATCCATATCCCCAAAATACAGACCACATTTTTTTTTGGCAATGGGTTGACAGCCACATATCTGTCCAAAAGCTGCCATGTTTACAACACGAGGTTCCCCGTATAAACAAACCTGTCAGAACTACAGACGGAACAAGCCCTGTAGAAGGCATTGCAGACCTGGTTGTAATTGTCCCGTGGGGACAAGGAATGTAAACCTGATGTCTTGTTACACAAGAAAATTTCTTTAGCTCTCAAAAAGATATAATTTGCCATGAAACCATTTTCAGGAATGACACAAAAATCAAAAGAAACTAAATCTAAAATCTAATAAAATGCCAATGTCTGTGTTCTGCTCTAAATCTCCTAAAGTTCCCATTATATTTTTCAAACCTGCAAGAACTTTTTCTAGTCACTTTCCCATGAAACCATAAATTACTGCTCAAACCACTTTACTAACTATATATTAATAATGTAAAACTTAATAAATTTACTCTAAAAAATCATATTTAAATGTTGCCTATAGTAATTTTCAAAGCTGTGCTTCATTAATAATTGTTCAAACTACATGATTTGACATCATAAAAGTGAGGAAACAAGTCTGTAGTAATAAAATCACTAACAAAGAAAGAAAATCGTGAAGAAAACAAGACAGGAATAATCATATTCTCAAGGGAATATAGCTTATTATTGAATATAAACATATATTTTGAGTTAGGAAGAAAAATAAAATATATATACATATATATATATATATATATATATGCATCGCCTACAGGACAAAAATTACTTGGAGCTGTGTGGCACACATGAAAGTTAGAAAATTTTAAAAAATTTTAGCAAAGTACACTAAATAAATATTTATATTTATAATTATTTATTTATTCATATTTATTTATAATTACTAAATATTAATTATAAATATTTTGAGTGGAACTACTATACATAACATCATATGCTGTCATCCACACTTTTTAAAAT
>NW_013667537.1:166084-168465 GCF_000517525.1 Limulus polyphemus
GAGTGGAAACTACTATACATAACATCATATGCTGTCATCCACACTTTTTAAAATGTTACTTGCATTAGCAGTATTGGTTAAAATGTTTAACGTATTTAGTTTCTTATTTTCTATTATTTTACTTGTATTATACAAGTTGCTTTGAACTGTTAGTTTAGTATATAGATTTAGGACTATCCTAAATCTCCTAAGTTACCAGAACCTTATAAGATATTATTGGGTTTATGGCCAAAAAAATATCATTAACAGGAGGGCACCCAACTGATAAAACATTGCATTCTTATTTTTGTAAGAATGTAAAAAGTATATTTCATTCGGTAAACTCATTATCAGGTTGATGTTTTATTTTCCTTTAAGTACGTAGGTTTCTCTAACTGGCAGATAACATTAACTGTGATTATTAATTTACGTTTCCTCACCTCTAACAGTAGATGAGATACTTCAGAATTTATATGTACAGCTGGCAATGAAAAGTGAATTAAGCCATCTTCATCACTAGTGTCATTATTACAAGACTGTTCTTGAAATTCATGAGGCCCATTCCTTGTGTTTAGGCAAAGTTTTATTATTTTACCAGAAGAAGGCATCCCATCAGGTGTAGTCACTAATATCTGAAAAGAAACTACATTTTATGTTTATGAACTCTGTTATATTTTCAAATCCTTATCACAAGTATAAAGAATAACTGAAATCATTTTCAGTTCAACAACACAGTTTAACATGTCCCAAGAAAGTAAACTGTTGTGTGTGAATGTTTCACACACACACATGTGAAGAAATGAAAGTTAGCCAGCTAATCACATAAGCTTTTATAAGTAGGCTAAAAATGTTTCAAAATAATGTTAAACAGAATGTGGAACTCTTCTCAAAGAATGATATGCCTGCTCGGCCAAGTGTGCAAGGCAGAAAATCTACGATACAAAACGGTGACTAATATCTGTTAAATCTAGCTTGCTACAATTTAAGGATACCAGCTAAAACACTGAATCAGGTGCTCACCCTCATAATTAAATGTTGTGTAAGTACACTAAAAGTTAAACAGGCATTAAAGGCTGGCCAACGTATACAAATAAAAATCATTATATAAGTACATTAAATCGACTAATATTTCTACTCAAACAACTTATTCAGTCTTAGACAGCCATAAAAACCCACCCAACCATCCTCACTATGGTCTTCTGATTCATTTTTAAGGATATACAACATAGTAAAACTAAACTGTTCCTTAACTTTTGTTTTGTACTTGCTTACCTAATTTACCATATGTATTTATTACCTATCAATATAATCTATACCAAATATGACTGCACTGAATATATTAAGTTCAGACAGTGTTAGCCTATATCTGAAATCAAATAGCAGAATACAAAAGGCTGGCTGAAAATGTAAAAATTATCAGCAAGGATTTATTTAAATACATTAAGGGTAAACAAAATGTCAGGATGGGGATAGGACACTTGAGAGGTGACAAAGGAAGGCTCCTATTTGATGATCATGAGTTGGCTGGGTGTCAGTGTTTTAAATATGTAAGTGGGCTGAGGATTGTTCGACAGTAGGTGTCTGTGACTTGTTGGCAATAAATTCAACAATAATAGGACAGCACACACTCCACTTGTTTTAAAATAATATATTCAAAACAAGTCAAGCTATGTACAAAAATTCTTTATACTGTGGATACCACAGGAGTATGTCAAACTCTAAATAATTCTCTTTTCTTGCCAAAAGTCCACTTAGGCTGATTCAATTACTTTAGAATCCAATTTACAAGACAAATTATTTTTCTCTACTCTTATCAGTGAATAATTCACTTGTGTTACTCTGTGGTTTACAACAGTTGTATTCTGAACCTTAAATAATTGTCTTCTTTTTGGTCAAAGTCCACACAGATGGGTTCATTACTTTAGAATGCCCTTTGACAAGACAAATTATTCTCCTTATTTCTATTAAACTGTGAAACTCACTTTAAAATATCACCCGTTATGGGTAATCACTCACACGACAGCTAACTTCATGTTTTCTAACATTTTGTGATTGAACCTTTATTTTCACTTAACTTTGATTCTTTAGTTCTTATCTTGCGTTCGCTTGGTAGCCTGTATTTATTTATTGATCACTGAGGCCTCGAATTTTCTGTGAAGTACATGAACAGCGCTGATTTAACAATACTCAGTTACGGTAATGAGAAAATAGTGAAGGTTCAAATAATGTGATGTTAACAATATGAGTAAAGCCTTGTCAACAATGTGATTGCAAACACAACGTATGACTCTTACCGTGCTATGTCACCAAACTTGTCATAACTATCTATAGAAATATTGAATATAAGTCTAAAAAAGTTATAATTTCTTTGTATAGGTCACGGGTTAGGCCACATTTGGAAT
>NW_013667537.1:168688-177823 GCF_000517525.1 Limulus polyphemus
TTGAAATCTCTCAAATTATTTTCTCTTGAAAAAAGAAGAGGTAGGGGGGACATGATTGAGGTGTTTAAGATTGTAAATGGAATTGATAGTGTTGGTGAATCATCTTTTTTTTCATACTTAACAGTCAGAATAGTAGGACTAGGGAACACAAGTATAAATTTTGGCAGGGTAGGAGTCATCTTCAGTTAAGACAGTTTTATTTTTCTAAAAGAGTGGTTGCCTTCGGGTGTTGGGGAAGAAGTAAATTTAAGTGAGTTTATGAGAAAGCTTGATAAGTATATGAATGACAAGGGCTGGCTTTAAGATTTTTTTATTTATATATTAATAGTTTTAGTTTAGTTTAGAGGATGGAATAGCCAATATGGACCAATAGGTCCCATGTTGTCTCAAAACGTTATGTTATGTTATTTAAAAGCCAGTAGGTGTCATGTCATGCTTGATTTCTCGAAATAGGAGGAATCATAAAACCAAAATGCATTTATCCAGATAGAATAGTTCAATTACTGTTTGCCCTTTACGATTTTAATGACAAGAGGGGCTATACACTAGTATGAAATATAAAGTCTAGAAGCTGTGAGCATTTCATTCAAGATAGTATTGCATATTCTAAAACCAATAAAAAATATCATATTACTTGGCAATTACATCATTAAATATCAGAATTAATACGTTATTCAAAGCCAAAATATGACTATCTGAGCTCAATTTTTCTTAAAATTTTATGTTTATAAAGATTTAATGTCTAACCTGTAACAAAAGATTTCACACAAAGAAACTTTGCAAAAACTTTCCAGTTTATGACAACTTTCTATCACTTTTACTTCAAAAAAAAAGTTTAAAAGATCACTCCAGAAAGAAATATATTTATTTCTAATGAAAATATAGTTTAATATTTACAACTTCATGTAATACTGTAAAGTTTTTAATACATACAGTTCCCTTATACGGTAAACCTGGTTTAAAATACTGGGGTCCATTTTCCACTTCAAGGTATTTAATTTCCACAGGATTATGTGTGATTTTTACCTCGCCAGTAGCGTTTCGTTTAACACCTACAAAATAGTTTATCAAATTGTAAGTGGACTATAACTAACACAGACCCACATACATATACATTACCTTCATTACTCATTAACTAGAATGAAAGCATCATTTTTAAATATTAATAATGTGTTTCATTCTTCCTTGATGTTTTAAATTATAAATGTTTTACAAACCTTGTGAACATAAAGACCACTACCATATTTCTCCACACATATTAAACTTTTAAAAAAAGGCTTCATTTTAAAAGTAACTGACAGAAAGGTATTCTCTACCACTTTTATTTAAAAAAAAAGAGAGACTAGCATGAAAACCTAAAAACATTTTACAAAATGTTTCACTGACAATGAAAAATAATAATCTGACAATCTTATTACAAAATTAGCATAAATGTTTGAGAGTATCAGTAATAGAAATAATAGCACAATTGATGGTATTTTTCAATAAATCTTTATTTTTAATATACATACAGAATAATTTAGGTTTTCAAAGTCCATAAATGACGTTTATTCTGTAACTCTTCTTGTGTAGGGGTAATCAAAGTACAACCTAGTTCTAATGGTGAGAAAGTACTAATTTTTTTGTTAATTTTAACTTCTAAATGTAACACCTTGTGGAGAATCCAAAGTACCTTAGACAATATTGATATTTTAAAATTAAAAATCTGTTTCAACATGAAATTTATTACTACTTTTATTTATCCTATCTTGATACAAGTTCATGTTACAAAACTTTTAACTATCTTCTTTTAAAAACAGTTTGAGTGATGATACTCGTGACTGTATTCTTGCAATTACAATAAACCATGCCTGTTAGTTACATAGATAAAGTGGTCACACTAGTTTTCAATTTTAATCCTTATGTTTTCTTTAAATAGCAGGACACAGTTTGTATGTTTTATTATAAATTTACTTTTTCAAAATAAAAATAATATTTAAATATATTTGTTTTAAATGATTCCAATGAAACAAGAACATTTTTATAGTAACCAGATAGTAGCATTGCTTATGATTCATGAGCCATACAAAATTAGTTGTATTTCATTGTCAAAGTTTATAAATATTAGCACTACTAGTCTATAATGTGCCAATGAAATTCATTTATAGTTTTAAAAAAACAGATAATTAGCAGCTACTTTAAAACAATGTTCTATGATTAAATCAATAACGTTTAGTTTGATGTACTTTGATTTTTTATTTCCAAGCCCTAAAAGATAGTTTATTCTTCAAAAAAATACTGAATGCCACATTCTAATATATATCAGCAAAATCTGACAAAGAAAATATCTTATAAGTTAATAGATTCTTTAGATTTAATCCTGATCCGTCGGGAATCATTTCACAGAATCATAACATAGCATGAGTGGCTTAATATATAATAAATGATCAGTTTTATTTCAAATAGCATTATGTACCTGATCACAAAAATAGATCATAAAATCTATATAGTATTTCTCAATTGTACCTATGTATTTTAGTTTTGAACTCCTAACAGAAGTTTGAACAAAAAGGCTTGAAATCTTAAATGTAAGCTCTTGAATCCATCCACCTACACAGAAAATATATTAAGAAAAAAAATTCTGACAGTGTTGTTAAGGTGCCCCAAAATTGGAAATTCACAGGATTTTAGGGCTCAGATTTTTAGAAATTGTAAAATTTTAGCACACATATGAGGTAAAAGAAGGTTCTAAAGACTTAATCTACAGATTTACAAAAAGATTAGCATGTGCTTGTAATAAATTACTTAAAATAATATCTTTAGAGTTCCATATTAGGAATCCCAGATTGAGGGATGAAGGGTTCTTGGGGTCTCTCAGGATTGGCTATACAGATGTAGATGAAAACTGGTGTGAATGTGTAAGTTGTCATTCAAAATAAGTATATACTTTCACATTTTGGAAATTTATCTATTTCACTCACACGTAATTGGAAACCAAGGTGGTTATGTAAATAGTTATTGAAAAGAGCGTGTGTGTAAAATGTTTGTGTTGGTAATATTTCCTGTGAATTTTTATGTGTAATTTACCAGTATCATATGTGTGTAGAATGTTTGTGTGAGTTATATTTCCTGTGAATTTTTATGTGTAATTTACCAGTACCATATGTGTGTAGAATGTTTGTGTGAGTTATATTTTCTGTGAATTTTTATGTGTAATTTACCAGTATCATATGCATATTTCATTTTTCTACAGTGTATGTTCCACAACTAAAAAACTGTTTATTTTCTAAAGTCCTGATTTGGAGCATATGAAATCCAGTCAAGATTATGTGTTGAATTTAGCCTGAAGTGTTATTTTCTGTAGTGTCCAATCATGGAAGAAATCTACTGTTTCATCCATAGTTGTAGTATACCCTATTTTACCTTATCTAGAGAGAACTCCCTCATGACTGTCACAAGGACCAGAGATACTTTAAGCTTCTTCTGTTTCATTTTTTTAATTGGTTAATACAGAGAAAAGGTTAATGCAATTTTGGAAATTTTAAACAGATCTGCTTCTGATATTGAGAGAACCAGAACTTGCTTTGAAGTCCTGTCCTAGTGACTGCTGAGTTAACTCTACTTTTATTTCTCTCCTGATTTAAATACAGATTAATTTCTGTATTTTATATTTTAACATCAACATCCTGTAATAGTAATTTCACTAAGTGATCAACTTTCCATCTTCAGTGAATACTATTCATTTTTCTTTTCAATTTCAAATCATGTTGTCTCTCTTTAATTCCCCATCAAATAAACTACTACATATATCCTTTCATATACTAGGTCTTCAACTATCTAGTTGTTGTGGAGACCAGCTAACTATGTTTTTGGTTTATCCTTGAATTACTAAAGCATACCTTTAACAAACAAATTTTCATCTGATCAACTAGGATTTAGTTGTGGCAGAACAAGTAGTAAATTTGTATCTCCAAGTTATTATTTTCTTTCGTGCTCTTCAAACAAATTACTCAAGAGATCTCTGTGCATTCTTCTAGAGAAGCAGAGAGGAGGAAGAGAGCTGAAATTATTTAAAGGTGACATCACAGGATCTCTGTACTGAATTCTCAGTGTGTTCTTCCACACTTCAGTAAGCATTCTAGAACTTCATGCTGTACTCACCCATTGAGGCAATTGAAGAGTGGCCTGATCCATTACAAACTGCTGATAATGTTAGTCCTTCTTAAGCAGATAAACAGAATACAAGAACAGTTTCAAGCCACGAAAAAAAGAAGTACCAACTGTAGTTATGCTGAGACCTCATGTGGCAGTCAGTACAGTAAACTACATAGGTTGGCATCCAGTTCTACAAAACCCACATCTGGATAGTCCTTTTAGAAACAGCTTGATACAAGCTGTAGTGAGCAGACAATATTTGCCATCCAAACACCTCCTCCCATCAATTAGGTTCACATTACATCCCATGCACATTGTATCCTGGGTAGACCAACAGCCTTTCACATGAAGAGAGATGTGTTCACACGATGTGCCTAATACAGCTTAATATCTATACAGATATGGACAATGATGTCATTGTTTCAGCAATGAATTGCTGAAGAGAACACAGGAGGGAGGTTCACATTTGAGAGTAGGTAAGGACTCCAGATTTTAAACAGATGATAACAACTACTTTAACAATGATGCTGTAGTCACTTAGGCATAATGATATATATATACGATGGTAGATTGCCTTTGCTACAATTGGTAAGAAATAGTAAGGTGAAACAAATTATACCTCCATCTTTTAGGAGTACAGAAAATGAATATCTTGATCACTTCATTAAGCAGCTTGCTTACATAGCCATAGTAAATTCCTAGACCCAGGAACAAATGATGCAGCATCTACTGCTTAGTTTAGATGGGATGTCATTAGATGTTGTGGAATAACTGGAACATAACCAACTTGGCAGCTGGGAGTTTAATCAGACCGAACTCAAGGTCCATATATATGGTGTACACAAAGATTTGGCTACATATGCTAATACATATACACTGTAAAGCATACCATAAATGATGGCAGCTGATCAAGTACCTGGTGTGCCAAAAAAAATGCAATTGAACATTTTGCTAATAACTGTTTTGTCATTGATATAATATATTTTATATATTTTCAGAGTGTACTCTATGGACCTGTTGAATTTAATTTTGTGAACTATGGGCACCCATCTCAAGTATGACATTCACAACTGAACAAGAAACAAAGATAGAGGAGTTCTTCATTGCCACAAAATCCTACAAAAAAGACAGAATCATTCTATGATCATCACTTCAATGTTCAAACTCAACTTCTTCCTACGGGTTTACTGCAAAGATAATGTCTACAAGAACAATCTGCAAACAATTCAAGAATTGAAGGAAATTATCCAAACCTACACATGTCAAATTTCAGTGGAAATCTGTCAATATGTCATTCAAAACCTTGCAGTAAGAATCAATGCCTGAGAAGACAAGGTCATCACAGCAAACACATCTTGCATGTCCATAATGAGAACAACTAGTCAAGGAAATATTTTCAATAACTGATTTATGTGCAAATAATTAAAAAATTATTAGCAAAACCTTCAATTGCATTTTTTGGCACACTCTCTAAATATTCCCATTAAATTTGTAAAGAGACTTTCCAGTGAGTTTATATGACATCACTTGGGTATCAAAATAAAAAACATTATGTTTCTGAATAAAGATGTATCCATGGCAATGAGGTATAAAATCTTAACTTCAATGATGTTGCTGATGCAACTTGCAGTGTAGCTACAGTGGTTCTTAAAGGAGATGTTGTACCAAACTGTGAAAACTCAGGTCTGGCCACTGAATGTCGGTGCCATTACTAAATGTTCAGGAGTTGTAGTAGCAGACTTTAGTTTAAGTAGTGATATTTTAGTTTAGATATCCTAAAGAAGTTACCTGTTAGTATAGCCTGAGCACCAGATGAACAGTAAGTCTGTGGTGAAACCATAAAATGCCAACAAAATGTGCAGAAGAACAGTGTACTGAAATTCCATCTAATACACAAGTGATGTTTCATGGCATTCTTATGATGATCTCAAAATGTCTGTATATACAGAAGACTGAATACATTATATTAAAACAATTTTGAATATGTCAATAAGGAGTTGATGTGACTACCACAGCCAGTATAAAGATGTAATGGAATGACATGTATCAGAACTACATTTTGACACTGTACAGTGTTTTATGAAAATTGATCACCTTTGGGAAGGTAGGTAACAGTTCCTTCTAATGAAAAATATTCATAAAGTCAGATCATAAAGATGTGTTCAGATCAGGAAGTTAAAATTTCCAAGACAGGGATATTATTTGTACTTAATGGAATTAGAAAAGAAAGGAATATGGATCAACTTGGTGTACCAGGACCATTCAGAAAGAAACCTGCAACAAGTCATACCCCAGCAATGCTGAACAACGTATGGCATCTTGTAACAGGTGAGAATCCACAAACAAAACATACCAGAGCCAAAAAGCATTCATGTGCCCCAGGCAACAGTGTACAATATAATCAAGAAAGCTCTCTGTCTGGAAAAGTGACGAAAGTTACATGTACATGTTGTTTCTATGGCACATCCATTTAACTGTTGCATATCTCAAGCATCTGGAGAATTTAAATGGTATTCAAGCTATCCTGCACAAAAATATACCAATCAAATCACTGGATACAACAACTCTGGTCTTCTAAGAAATCAGACTGTTGAAACAGGCAATGGAAAATCATAATTTTTGTACACTAGATGTATTATAGAAAGCAGATAATGAGAAATAATGAACTTTTGACATGACAGCCATATGTTGGAGCTTTTTGCAATGTAAATTATGCTGCAGAGCTACTGTCATGTGCTGCAACAATGTAGTGAGGCTCCAAAAGCTTTTTAATACAATAAACTCAACCTCTGCATATTTTGTATTATTTGGATTTTCATATAAAACCATTTTTACTTTTTGTCACTTTATGTTCATTAAAAGGGTTTTTCTTTGCTTTTTCATTTGTTACTTGTGGAGTTAGTGGTATGATTAGAAGAGTACACATCATGCTTTGGAGTTTTATGCATGTTTGTCTAGTTTGCTGTCATTTCATGTTAAGTACCTTATGTCATTCCGTTGCATCCAGGTTAATCAAGGGATCTAATTTTCATGTGATTTCACCAGATAACATAGTAACTTCTGAGTTGGTATTAAATGTTTATTAAAGTTAACTTGAAGAGAAGCCTAAATAAGGAAGAAAGGAGTGATGGTATTTAAATCTGACTCTCCTCGTGTATATTACAAGTCTAAATGTCTTTTTTTAATTTTCTAAGTTCTGATTTGGAAAGTAAAAACTAGATAGGGTTGACAGCTTTGCTAAATTCAGCCTGAGATGTTAACTTCCTTTAGCTGGGTCTAAGTATAGAAGGTATCTAAGGTTTTATGAAATAATTGTACTGCATCTTATTTTACCTTGTCTACAGAGGACTGGTTTACATCTGCTCACTGAACAGTGATACTTCTTGATTCTCATCATCTGGCTGTCTCATTGTTTGGCTGCAGAGCAAAAGTGGATTGCAAACACTGTTTGGCATTTTCAAGCTGATTTGTTTCTGATCTTGAGACAGCCAGAACTTGCTGTGAAGTCTGGACTTTGTTCCAGCATAACCTTCTTATCAACTGTTGTTGAACTCCATTTTCAATAGTTTATTTTTATCTATCTTTTTTTTTACATATATATAGCCATAATTTTGCTGCTCTCTTTACTTAAATATACTTCATTTATTTTTACACTTCAACTTCAACATCCTGCAAACAGTTCCTCCACTAGTGAATCACCTTTTTACCATCAGTTCTTCTAAAGTGAATAAAGTTAATTTTCCTTTCAATTTTACACCATGTCTATTCTCTTTCATTCCACCTACATAAAAATAACTACACTTGTTCTTCTCATACTAAGTAATCAACTACAAAGTAGTTGCTAAGGTCAAGTTAATGTGTGATTGGTTTATTCTTAAATTACAACATCAGTATTATACACTAAATATAATTAAAATTAAATGTAGAGGAAAATAGTTTTGACATTTCACTTTCAATAGAAAATTAATAAAGCAATATTTACATCTTACTATACTGGATGTAGTGTGTATATAGGTATCTATGTATGTAACTGAAATAATACATACAATGTGATGCCACAATGGCACCACAAACACAAATCAATAAAAAAATTTCACACTTTGGGTATTCAAGATTTAGACAATTAGAAAAATAACTATGGTATGTGCAACAACCATTTCTTTATCACACAATCCATAATAATAAAAGGGTGTATCTGTGGGTCTGTGCATGACCACCATAGCTCCAAGAGAAAAGAACCTAGAAACCTGAAAGTTTGCAACATACTAAGTGGACCCTGAGGGTGTGCACCTAACTGTTATTACTTATCCACGTGCATGCATGCATGCATGGGTACATCTTTTTAATAAGGTAAGCTAGAAGCCAAAGCAGCCAAGAAAAATTAGATAAATAAAGTAAAAATAATACTGTACTGTTTAATGTACAAGGCTATAAAAACAAAATACTGATGGAACCAAAAGGGATAATGCTTTGGACAAGTAATTTTCAAGAAATACCTTGAAGTCGTTAAAATGGAAATACCTGTTCCTTGTTCTGTTACTTCTGCATATAACTCCAGCATACGGTAATAGAATTCTCGTTTTTTTAAAAACAGTTCAGATGATGAAAGCCTCACCAGTTGGCAACCCTGAATCTTAAAAACAAAATTACTCTTATAAGTTTATGAATAATCAAAAACGTTAAACACAAATTCATACAATTACTTGTATCCCATGTAAAACATTTTTTTTACACTAATAAAGCACAAAATAAAAAGGTAAATCACACTTATGCATAAGTCCAAGAAAAGAGAATATCATAAGTATTACAAGAATATATTGCTTACCGGATAATATTTTTTGCATTATAACAAAACTGAAACCAAATTTCTAAATACTGTACAATATTAAGTGTTACGTATTAGAATTTCGAATAGTCCAAAGCCGAGTTAACTTATAATTTAAATTTATGCCAATATTTTAGTCAATATACAATATTTGCCAACAAGATTGATACACACTG
>NW_013667537.1:178481-199321 GCF_000517525.1 Limulus polyphemus
AGTTTCGCAATACATATCTAACACTATAAGATTGGCATGTTTTTAAATATAAACTTAATCTAAACAATGTCGATATTAAAATGAATATATAACAAATTTGTTACAATATTTAACAGTATAAATTATGTATGTTTCTAAATAGAAATTTAATCTAAACAGCCGTTGGTATTATAACAAATTCATTACATAAGAAAAAAACTCTTTCAATTAATTTAGAATTGCAAATGACATCAAACTTTATCAATGAAAACAAAACAAAAAACACTACTGTACATTCTACAACAACCCCTAGGATTAAAAATAGGGAGCAGTACTAACACAAATAAATAAACTTCAAAAGAAATAGCAATCAGCTCAGTATTTTTCTAATAAAATTGAAACAACTTAGAAGAACAGTAAACTCTTCAGCCAATAAGAATAGCTTTAGAAAAAGTTTTGTTACAATCTGTTCTTATTGTCACACAAATTTGTAAAAGTATAAGCTTTGTATCCTATTCAATGTAAAGAAAAACACATTTTGGAAAACTCCAAAATGTCACTTTTATAGGGCCAGGATTCTTTCTAAGGTTTAACACATACTGGTATGTGGTCCTTACTTCTGACCCTTCTTCTCCTGTCCACAGCTATTTCAATGTTTGCATCAAACCTCATGCTTTTTTTCCATACAGTAACTGAAATGGTGAAAATCCTACACTTGCTTGTGGGACATCTCAATGAACAAATAATACTGCCTGCAAGTACCTGTTCCAGTCATGTGGTCTCTCTTGGCACATCTTCAGCAAGCTCTATAAGAGTCCATTGACTCTCTCACAAAGTCCATTACATCTAGGGATAGTAAAGAGCTGCTTAATAGTGATGAGTCTGCACACCCCTTGCATCAATTCTGAAGTAAACTGGGTCCGTCTGTCACTCAGGACTTCTTTTGGAAAGCCCACTCTACAGAACACTTCCAGGAGAGCTTCCACTACTCTCTTAGTCTCTATCTTTGGCAGTGCTATGGCTTCTGGATAATGTGTCGTATACTTCATTACTGTCAGCACATACCAGTTTCCCTTGTCAAGAACAGGTGCTAGTGGTCCAATCAAGTACAAAGCTACTCTGCTGAACAGCTCTTCTATGAGAAGTATCTCACCCAATAGCACCTTTGGTACCTTCCCTCTAGGTATTGTCCTTTGGCAGATGTCACATGACCTGTATAATTTTATCACATCTCTGATGACCCCTGGCCAATGGAAATTACTGGTGATTCTGTCTGCTGTCTTCTTTGCTCCTATGTGTCCTCCCACAATCGACTCATGAGCCAACTTCATCACTTTCAGTATCGCCCTCAATTGCAGCCTCAGAGCCCCCTGGAGGAACGTCACCAATCTGAATATATGTCTCCATCTCACTACAAATAAGATTACTTACAGGCTCAACTGAGAGAGACTCGCCCTCCAATTGTTGTGCAATGCTAAATAACAGGTCTTTCTGCTCATGAAATTTGGGTAACTTGAGTTGGCTGGCCCTGATCCATTGTCATTCTTGGGTCCTTATTTAGTTTCTTTACAGTTTTAGACATAACTTTGATATTTTATCGTGTAAATAATTTTTGTACATACGTTTGACTTGTTTTGAATATAATATTTTAAAACAAGTGGATTGTGTGCTGTCCATTTATTGTTCGAATTTATTGCTAACAAGTCACTGACACCTACTGTAAAATAATCCAAGCCCACCCATATTCAAAACCTGACAAAGATAAAGAAATTATCTTATTGAAGTTTACAAGATAATCTTAGGGACTGATAGGCTCAAAGCACTTATTTCATTTCGTTTATTCTGAAGATAAATGAGATGACACAAGATTTGTAAAAAAACAGGCTTGGCTCCAAATAAGATTGTTTAGTTTTTTAACAATCTGATTGACTTATGGAATGTGTTGTCATTGGCAGTAGTGGTGACTGGCACTTTACAAGTCTAAGAGTGGAAAAATAAAAGTTGGTTGAGCAGGAACAACTGTAAAGGATCATATTTTCCCTTGTTGTCTGTATTTTATGTTTGTGCAGAGCAAGACTACATAATCAAAGCATAAAACAGATTCTAATGCACTTTTTCTGGAAAGTTTATACATAAACAATTTATGAAATCTCAAGCATTTTTTTAGATATGATAGAAAGGTAGCAACTAGTTTAGGTTTCTTTCTAAAGTTATAACTTTCCTATACTGAAAACATATTTCTGATAGATACTTACCACTTCTCATACAAATAGCTATTCTCATTCAGTACTACCCTCTATATGCCAAAAAAGAATTTTTGCATACCACAAGCCTTGAGCTCTTACATACCTTACAATCGACTGATTTATATGCTTTTCAAGTACAAGTCATCATGCAACAACCCTCCACTAATAAGAATGAAACACACTCTTCTGATGCACGTGACTCCTTCTATTCGATTCTAAATGGAAGCACTAGTTTTCAGTGGAGAGAAAGGTTGGGAAGTGTGAGTAGAGGTAAGTACCTCTTGGATATACATTTTCAGTATGCAAAAATTATAACTTCTGATACGGTACATTATCTCCGCTCACATAAACAGCTAGAATCCCACAATGAACAGGTGGAGAGACTGATATGAGGGAAAGAAAGAATCATCCTTCGAAAGACACCCTGAAAGAGTAGATCCTCGCAGTAGAGGATCATACATGGGAGATTGCACCACTTCTGTGCCAGATATACTCTTCACCCAGTGTGGAAAGAGGTGTCGCAGACATGGGCAGAAATTGGAAGGAGCACATCCACGAAAAGAGAGAAAAATGGATGGATATGGATCCAAACCACTTGATATTGGAATCGCAATCCATTAAAGTAAATCAATGTGGGTGAGAGTAAAAGGATCTGCCTCCAGGTGTAGAGTGACTACAGCATGACAGACCATACATGACGAGTCAACTACATCCAAAACCCAGGCCACCAGGAACCAACATCCAATTAGGGGTAGGATGAGGATCAAATCATCGGTAAGTCAACTACAATCTAAAACCCAGCCATGGATGGAGGAACAATAGTATAATTGAGTAGGGATGTAGAGACACCTGTAATACATGTCTGAGGAGCATGGACAGTACATAGTAGCCTAACTGAAACTGACTGACGATAAAGGTAGGAAATGGAAGGAAAGGAAATTGGCAATAAAGGAGAATGTTGAATGATATAGAGTATGTGAAACATCGATGGCAAATAAATCTGACCTACGAAATCCACAGGCTAAGAGTAGAAGGAAATAAGTATTAAAGGATAAGTGGAAAATTGAGCATGAGAACAGCAGTTCAAATGGAGGCAAAGTGAGGCAGTAAAGAACCACATTAACATCCCAATCCAGAAGGACAGCATGCCGAAGTGGAACACAACAAGAGGGAAAGAATAGGAGAGGTAAAAACTTTATGGTACTGGGAAAAGTGAAAAGTGTGGAATAAGGCAGCCCAATAACCCTCGATCGAGGAGACAGAAAACCCCTAATCAAAGAGCCAAGTCAGGAAATCCGTAATATGAAGAACCATGGGTCTAGCAGGTGAAAACCCTTAACCCAAAGACCAATGGCAGAAAACCAGGCATGAAGACAAAGGATAGGAAGGGCTAGATGAAAAGCAGGTGACTTAGATTGACGAAGAAGGGATTGAGGAAGAGGTAATGGACGAGCAGATTGGAGCTGGAACAGATGCAGGAACCACGGTTGTGCTGGCCAGTAAGTAGCAATCAGAAAGAGTGGCATGGATGATCGAGATCATCCTGTGAAGAAGAAAGATGGGAAGATAAACATACAGGTATTTGTTGGTCCAATCTTGCCTGAAAGCATCAACAGCCAGAACAAAAGGATGAAGAACAAGAGACTAAAACAAAGAGACGTGGCAAATGCATCCAGGTGAGGAGTACCCCACTGAAGGCATGGTCACCGGAATACAAGAGGATAGAGAAACCACTCCATCACATATACTTTGTCGGGACTGGAAAGAAGATCTACAACAAGATTGAATGCACCAAGAACATGACATGTAATGATATGAATACCAAGTGTGTGAGCCCAAAAAAGAAGATCTAAACTCTGACCAGAAAGGGAATGAGAACAGGTGCTGCCTTAGTGATCGAGATAAGCCACCACTATAGAATTTTCGGAATAGATCATGACCAGGTGATTTCTGGCAAGATGAAGAAAATGATCCAAAGTACAACATACAGCCAGAAGCTCCAGGATGTTGGTATGGTAAGATCTTTCGGTCTGAGACCACTGACCTGAAGTTTCCTGCTGATTGACACATGCCGCCTGGCCCTGAAAGGAAGAATCCATGAAGATATGTAAATCCAGATGAGAGGGAGGAAGCAGAACACCTGCCAGCGTGTGAGCCTTGTCCAACCACCAATGCAGATCGTCTACAAGGGAAGGAGGAAGAATGGATGCTGCACAAAATTACATTGATCATGCAGAGTCCACTGAAGAGACCACATATGTGCTCGACCCAAACGGATAAGGGCTTCCAGGAAATGTCACATCCCCAAAAGCAAAAGAACCTTGTGAGTTGTAAAACAGGAGGCAGCAAGGGCGTGAAGAACTGAAAACTTCATTTCTCCAAAAGGAGAAGGTTTGGCCTGACTGAGATGAGTGGTGGAAAAAACACCCAAATCGACAAGATATTGGACAGGTATAAGTAATGACTTATTCAATTTGATTAGCCAGTCAACAAAAGCTGCATCCAAGAGCAGCTGATGAGTGTGATGGGTGGATTCCTGTTTGGAACAAGCTAACAGAAGCCAATTGTCCATGTACTGTTAGAAGTACAACCCTACCAACCAGGAGAAAAAGCCCACCTGAGGGTGAGAAAAGACTCCATGGTAAATTGAGGTAGAACCAAAAGTTGATTGAAGTGGGATAAATCAGTCACAGGCCGCCAGTCTCCAGTTTTCTTGGGTACCACAAACAGCCTGGAATAAAAACCTTGAGAAGAAGGATTGACAGGTTCGATGGCTTGCTGGGAAAGATGATCTTGTACCATTTTGAACAGATGTTGACTGGTGGTAGGATCCAGAGGCAATGGAAAAGAAATAGGTATCTGAGATAACGGAAAAGGGGGAAAGAAATTGTATGACAAGTTTCTCAGATAATACCTGAATAACCCACACATTTGTGGCAAAAGATCACCAATGGGGAACAAAATTAAACAAGCAAGCCCCCCACTGGATCAGAACCTACTGGATAGTCATCAGTACTGTTGGCGATATGTTCATATGCATTGAATAAAACAATGAGATGAGAAACCCCTGGAGAGAGGAACAAGTAAAGGCTGAAAAGGAGCTCGACTGGAAACAGTAATAGGGGGTATGTCTAGGCTCAGAATGCGACAAACGATCCACCAAAGAAGAAAGGGTTCCACAGGATTCCAAAGTCTCAGGAATATTACCAAAGCATACTGCTGAAGAAAAGGGGCCAAACGTAAGTCCTGGAGATAAGTAGGCAGTAAACGAACCTGGGACCAGGCTGCATCCCTCCCCGGGAGATCCCAACAACAGAGAAACCACGTGTGTAAGGATAAAGCCGAAAAAATAAACGTGCCAAACGTGGAGGTAATCAGGGAGAGGCAATCCCTCGAAAAACCCTCTGTATCTCTGTGGATTGCTTTGGAAAGGAGGTGGATAGTAGACAAGTACCATAGGAGAGTCGATAGGGTAAGACAAAGGTGGGAAAATTGGTGTGGAATAAACAAACAGGATGATCAGGGTCCACCTGATGAAAGTCAGGTGAGAGTCGAGAAATGGACATTCAGCTTGATTGGAGGCTAAGATAAAAATAATCCGAAGCCTGTGTAGGATGAGGCATTCTGGCACCTTCAACCATCTGAGAAACAAAATGCTCAGTATGAACTCTAATATCTGAGAAAGAGGAGAAAACCAAATACTGAAAGGAGGAGGTATCGTGTAAAAATGAAGGACGAGGATCATATGAAATCGGGGAAATGGATAAAACAGAACATACCTAAGAAATCATGTCCAAAAAAGCTATATTAGTCCTAGCTCATTCTGCAGTAGGGGCATAGGACACAGCAAAATCAGGTGGCAGAAAAAGGCTGTCAAAATCCTCATTACTCATACAATATTCAGTGTTAATTACTACAAGCATTTTACTTTTGTCAGAGAGTTTAACAGTAATTGTATGGTCAGCTTTAAGTTAGTTTAGTAAGAGCCATTCTTTTTTTGTTACATCATATTTACTTTTTAATTGATTTCTGAGTTCAACACGTGCATCATACCATCCTCAAGTTTACAAAGTTTTGATTTGATGTCTTCAATGACAGGTTATGGCAAGTTTGTTCTAAAGATGGAGGCTGCAATTTCTGCCTTACTCATATAATCTTCAATGTTAATTACTACAAACCGTTTACCTTTGTCAGATGATTTAACTTTAATTGTATGAGCAACCTCAAATATGTTTAGCAAAAGCCATTCTTCTTTTGCTATATTAGATTTATTCTTATAATCAAATCCCGAGTTCGATAGCTGGATCATATTTCCCTTAAGTTTACAAAGTATATGATATATTGCAAGTTGATTATCAAGAAATGTAAGTCATTATTAAAGAAATATGTTAGATTTCATAACTGGTATTTATTGATAACACTTTTATTTTTGTTAAGAATGTAAAACTGTAATACTTACAGACATTTGCATCTCTATTTTAGGAAGAAAATAATCAGAGGACTCCCATAAGAGCCGTTTGTAGCCAACTGTAATATCCAGGCTTCCTTCAACAGGTTTTCCATATGTGTAGCTACAAAACCCATAAAATAACTAATTGTTTTTATCTGGATTTTAAGAAGAAAAACTGTACTATAAATTTTCTGAGTACAAAAAACATTTCTGTGAATCAATTACTACACAAAGTATTAGTCTCAGTACTATCAGAATATCTTACAAATATGTCAGTGTATAGAAATTTCAGTAAGATGTTTTGAATGTAAAATATACTAATGTCCTCATCTAGTCTTTATTATTTTAGAAATAAGATTTTATACAAAGCTGGTGTTAAAATCATCTATTTTCAAAGCAAAAACAATTATGTAACAAAATTGTTACTTATTTATATATCACATGTCATGAAACTGCAATTGAAAAACACAGAAAATTAACAATAACTTATAGCAGAAGATACTTGTTTGCACATTAATATGATTTTTGGGTAAACATGGAACGATTAAAAATTAGTAATTGTAATTCTCATCTGTAAAATAAGCAACATAAGTTACTTTATTAAGTTTCTGATAACTTTGACAACATCAACTAGCAAAATGAATTAATTTACTTTCACTGTATACTTTTTCTGATTTTTACATTGGTGAAATGTGAAATTTTGCTATAAAAAGCATGTTGCAAGTATGTTAAATTCAGTTTTATTATCCACTATTTTGAACTGCACCAAAAATGTTTATTTAAAGATTTATCTAAAAACAGATATTCAAGAAATTATACAGTTTTCAAGAAATCTATGTATGATAATTCATAGGCAATAGGAGCAATATGTAAGAAAGACAAACTTTAATTTTACAAATAAGTGTTATATGAAACATTTTTGACCACTCTTATGCTTCCAGAATTTTTATTTTTTCAGCTATCCAGACCTCCTTAACCACATCAGAGCCATCAGCACAATGGCATCAGAAACATCAAAGTGTCACAAATGTTTGTGACAAGCAATTAGGCTGCTTGGAGGTTTTTCTTTAGTAGGTCCCTACTTCAGAGGATTTTTGTGTAGTCTACATTTCTGTTATGTCTTCAATTAAGCTTCATTTTTTAATTGTAGGTTTTGCAAATTTGCTATTGGCCTAGTGTCTAAATAGGCTTAGTGTGCATTACTGAAATCACTGCAAAGCTGTAGCTGTTTTCTGCTTCAATAATTTCAAAATTATTTTATCATGTTTCTCACATATCTGAGTTTGGAAATTATCACTAACTAGCAAACTGCAGATTTTATAATATCAATGTTTCTTTTAATTTGTTCATCTTTGATTCAAAATCAAAGATATGTCAAAATAGCACTTCAGATTTAACTTTTGTCACCCACAAAACATTGTCCAAGAGACCTTTCATTCAATACCAAAATTCATGAGTTGGGCTAGACAATTAGAAGCTAAAAGATTCTTTGAAACACTAAATAAGCATTATATTTTTTTACAAAAGTTAGGTCTATTTCTTTTTAATGCTTCACCAGCTTTCTGCACTTAAACTATAACTTAGGAAGAACTGTTTTACATTTGTGATGTGGTAACTAGTGAAGATATACTGGGGTAATATAAGCTCACCAATGTCCAGTACATATCTTTAGTCAATAACATTGCTCATATTTTATATACATTTTTTTTATAAAATGCAATATATGATATTGTATATGGCATTGCACATTATCAAGTTGGTTATAACTGATCACTACAGATGGCAGATTGGCATATCAGAAATTATACAGATAACAAGACCTTCTTTAGGTTCTGCTGTATGTAAGTTATGTAGTAGTAATGGTCATATGGCTAACTGTACTGGTACAAATGTTTTCTAACTGTGTTTTGTTTTACACTCCTGAGAACCACATGGTTAACACTGAAACATGTAGTATGTTCTTTTTAAGACTGCTGATGGTCTCAGAAAAAAAATTTTTAAATTGTGTACTTAAAAACGTTAACCATTTCAATTTCTGATATGCTGTTTTAGCAAACTTTAATTTGTAAATTAAATAGTTGGACCCACGTCTATAAAACGCCTTGGGGAGTCAAAGCATGCAATTCAAAATTTGAACATTGGATTGAGACTAATCCCTCTATTTAAAATATATGCCCAGTGTTCAATACCTAGTTGACTCTGTGAGTGGAATGTATATAGAAGACATAAGAAACTTTTGTTCAAAAGATGCATCAAATTTCCAAGTGCAAAAGGTACATTGGGATTTTTGGCCATGAAGTGCTGAATCTGATATTATTATTGAATATATCTGTATTAAGTCTCTAAACCTCAATTTGTGACACTATACCAAGATCTCTTATTGAGTCAAGCAAACTTTATTTTATAACTTTTATTCAATTCTAACTCAAACATAGTCATGTAAAAACCATCGTTCAAGCCTCCAGTTTAACAAAATATGTTTGCAATTAAAACTTAAAAAACAACACAATTTAAAAACATAACAAGTGAGTTCTAATACAACTGAATCTGCTTTTGTCTATGTACTAGTATTGTAAATCTAGGAAAGGTACCCAGCAATGTCTGGATTAAAAACATATAGAGAAACACAGACTACCTCCTTTTACTACTTTCATTCATAACACACAAACCATTTGTCTGATGCTTTGCTCCGATGTGGTTCTGAGTAAAAGAATGGTCAAGACATTTGATCAAACAATATGGGATGGAACTTAAAATTGTTATCATACGTATAATTTTTGTCAAATATAGAAAGCAAGAGAACTATCATTACAATATAAAAACATCAAAAGTTAACTATATTAATGATAATATTAACTAAATTTAGAAATTATAGTTGCTTTAAGTATAGTGATTTGAATAAAGCAGTCAAATATTGTAATAAAGCATACTTGTCTAACTAAGAGGTAATTTTACTGACTGATCAGGTTACAGACAAAAATCTTACAAATTTGATTAGCAAACTAGACAAAACTAAAACAGAAGAGAACTGAAAAACATGAGTCCTTAATCACAAAAAAATAGAAAATAGTAAAGCTCTGAGCTACATAAATATATACATAACTTTAATTAATCAAACAAAGAGATGTTTTCTCACAAGAATGGTTTTAACACTTAAATGTATTAACAGCAGCAAAACACCTCTTTTTGAAGCATTATGTTTTGAGTATAATTACCTTTATTAAATACCCAACAAAGTAGTAATCAAAAGTACTATACTTTTTGACATTATGCAACTGTAAGTCTTTTTTTTAGCATTCTCATTCAATTAGTGCAATAAGTTTAAGCTTCAGTAGTTATTCATGATGAACTAACCAAAGATACCAGACAACCAACACACAGAATACTAAATATATACGCAATTCAAATCTAATTATGTATGAAAAGACAATTAACTCTTACAATAAAATCAGTTTTTTTTACTGAAAAATACCTATGTTTAAAATGACCAAAATGTTTCACAAATAGGTACATACATTTGTATCAATACACTGAAAATAAACTTTGAAAATTACAAGTCAAAGTTTTTGTTATGGAAAAACTACTAAAACTATTTATTACCATACCTAATTTTACAATGAAGACCAGAGAGAAAGCAAATGGCCAGCAATACCAACTGCCAAATCCTGAGCTACTTTTTCACAAACAAAAAATTAACTGCCACATTATAATGCCTCTACAGCTGAAAAGGCAAGCATTTTCATTATTGTTTTTAATCCCACAACTCACCATGCTTCACCCTACAAGTCAGACTTCCCTAATATTGTGAATAAATATTCTATTTATAGAGCAGTATCAATTTTTACGCGTGAAAACTGCACAAACACTTCTTCAGTTCTATATCAAAAAGTATCAAATTTAAAAAGCTTATAAAAAAGGTCCCCATAATTTTCAATTTTGAATAAGTAAAATACTAAGCAAAACTTAATTCCATTTTTTTGTTTATGAATTAGACTCCCTCTTACAAACAAATTAGTATATCTATTTAAAGTAATATAAAAATAATATGGGTATGACTTACCTAATATTTTATAGATGTATAAAGAATGCACTTTATGCCATAAGTATGAGAAAACATTCCCTATATATTAATTTCATGCAAAAAACATAAACATTTCTAGAATATTTTACCATATTAACATTTCTCAGTGATTCATAACAAAAATTGTATAGACTTAGATATCCTCCTGGAGAACTTTCAACAAGCTTAACCTTGGCTTTCTTTTGTTCTTTTTAAACCTATCGTTTTCAGTAATAGTTTGTCCCAAATAATACCTACCTAGCACAGACTTTCCACACTACCTCTTCAGCAGTAGCCAGAAGATAAGATGGTGGTGTAACAATAACTTCAAACTTCGGTAGGACTACAACAAAAACATTTGAATTTAAGTACTAAAACTTCTACTCTACATTCATAACCTATTTGCATGGAATTTGATACACACTTTCTACATAATATTTAGTTTGGGCTTAAAAAAATTATATAATGTTTGTACCATATTTAAGGTTGTAAAATTTTGGAAATGTTGTTTCTAAAAAACGTTAAAAAGTACTTCCTTTAAAACACTTTATGGAATATTCTTCTATAATATGATTCTAATAATTTAACCCTATCAGGTCCATGTGGTTGATGTCACATCAGCTTTATTTTTTTGTTCTTGCACTTAAAATACATAACCTATTTGCATGGAATTTGATACACACTTTCTACATAATATTTAGTTTGGGCTTAAAAAAATTATATAATGTTTGTACCATATTTAAGGTTGTAAAATTTTGGAAATGTTGTTTCTAAAAAACGTTAAAAAGGACTTCCTTTCATCTTAGAGTTTGTTTCTTTTTATTGTGTGCTTAAAATTATGTAAGTGTATCCAGAACAGTTATTCTTTAATAAACTATAATTCTTGTGTCTTTGTTATTCTAATAATAGCATACTGATTTTCTTGTTTGTTCATAGAAGCTATTACATACTAAGAAACTATTTTAAAATATGAAATAAAGAAATAAAATACCCACTTTATATATCTAATTAGGTCTAACTTGTTATATTTTTTCATCAGTTATTTTTATTTCTTACTTATCTTTATCTACTGAAGCAGCTATGTAACAATGAAAATAACATAAAACATCAATGAATAGTACATGATCGTTCGATCATTTGTTTTAGAGCAAAACAACATGGGCTATCTGCTGTGTCCACCACAAGGAATCCAATCACATATTTTAGCATTGTAATTCTGTGGACTTACTGCTGTCGTATAGGGGAACCAATGAACAGTAAAAGTTTTGACCAGTATAAAAGCAACTTGTACTTGTGTCCTCAGCTTATCCTGATATAGACAATATTTTTCCAACTATATTTTGGGTCAAGCTCAAGTTATATCTAATAATTTTAGTTTTTTTCAGTAACTAAAGATTTCTTGCATGTGTTGTTTGAGCAATAATCAGTTTACTAATGAACACAAATAAACAAGCTTTTCTGCAACCTGAATAGTTTTTCATCACAGAAATTCTAACACACTGTACTCACGAGCCCTAAATATCTTCATGTCTTCTCATATAAGAATATTCCTGTAGTTTTAAAACAGACTTAACACAGAAAAAAGATTAACAAAACTATAAAAAAATCCCAGGTCTGTGTCTTGTTCCTTAGTTTTGTACACTTTCCATTAGAATTCTTTATTCTCCACTATGAGAAGTTTCATTAGTTACTTTATGAGAAATCATACATTACAGCTTAGTGAACTTATCCAGTGTTGTTTACTTGAAAATGACATATTCAGGTAAAAAGATTTTTTATTCAATCGTGTTTAGCCATTAGTTCTATCTTATTTGGAAACTAAAATTATTAGTTACCGTTCAGCCCACATCAGGGTCCGAGTAAATATAAACCCATACTTTATTATGAGCAGAAAAATATTGTAAATATATGTAAGGGCTTTATTAAATGCAAACCACTGAAAGTATACAAAAAGTTCACACTTTTTCAAAATTTTCTTTGCAAATTATACTAAATAAATTTATTCAATTCCAAGCATTTGTAAAAAAATGTTTGTTTAAAGATTAATGTCAATTAGAATGAAAATTGTTATTATGTTAGAAACTCTTAACACCAAAAGAACATTGGAGGAGCATTTTACAGATCAGGGTTACATATATGAAATTTTTTTCTATATATAGCTTGAAGTAGGGTGGTAGTAAAAAATGGAATAGCCTAAATGGATTAAATGGACCCTTGTTATCCCTTGGAAATGAAATGAAAATATTTTTTTCAAATAATACATCTGAGAAAAATCTAAATACTACAGAAACAGGTAGTCTTGTCAATTTATCTGTGATTTGAAAAATTTTTGGTACAACTTTCACTGATACCTTTCTATACATAAATCTTCTACACTAGTGTTGAAAGTAAATCAAATCAAGCTTTTACAATACATCTGTGGTATTCTCAGGTGCACTGATTTCACCCTTAGAGTAATCAGGTAGGATTCCCAGAATAACAAGAGGTTTGACCACAAATGTGATGCACAATTAAGTAGTATTCTTTGACTTGGCTGAGCTTATGTAGGATGAGAGAGACCGGACACAGTGTAAAACAAAGTCTAACAATTTTAATTTATTCAAACAACACTACAATTAAAGACAATGAGTATGTATGTATGTTTGTACAAGACGGATGGTACATTTATTAAAGTAAGTCCAAGTTCATTGTTCTTTGAAGAAAGATCCCCCCTCTCTCTCTGTCACAGACTGAAAAAACACAGCATTATATACCTGACACAATAATGCTAGCATTCCCAAGGCATATGCACAGCTTAGAGCTAGGTTTAGTAAAACATAATAACAGAATAATCTTTGGGCTTATTAATCGATTACACTCAACTCATTGATTATTTTCACAAGACATAAATAACTGGAAAAATAAAAAATAATTACAATTGGAAATAGCAATTTTCATTAGCTGATTATATTTTTGAATCATGACACTAATTGATTAAGCTG
Source organism: Limulus polyphemus (assembly GCF_000517525.1). Lineage (NCBI taxonomy): Eukaryota > Metazoa > Arthropoda > Merostomata > Xiphosura > Limulidae > Limulus > Limulus polyphemus. The sequence continues at coordinate 192,198 of NW_013667537.1, forward strand.
AACAACTTTGAATTAACTTAAAATAATGAAGAAAAATCATACTGGTGATATTTTAATTAGGATAACTGGAATAATTGAAAACAGTAAAAACTGGAAACTCTGATTCTCATTAGTTGATTATTTTGTGACAATAATCATTTTAATCATAATTTTGATTATTTTACATTACATTAATAATGGTAATTGATGCTCTTGGGTAATTAAGTTAACTGCCCAGCTCTTCTGCACACTACCCATATGATTTTTGGTCATCCCCATTGAAAAATAAGTATCAGGATTTTATTATTTGTATGGGCCAAATTCTTTAAAGTGGGTGTCTATGACTTGTTATTGATAAATTTCAACAATAAACAAACAGCAACACTGTCCACTTGTTTTAAAATACTATTTTACAACAAGTCAAACATAGATACAAATGTTCATAATACTGTTGGTTACCACAGTTGCATCCAGAGCTTTAAATAATTGTCTCTTTTTTTTGTCAAAATCCACACAGGCTGGTTCAATTACTTTAGAACACAATTGACAAGACAAATTATTTCTTCTCAACTCTGTTATTACAATACAGTCTGCAATAATTTCACTTCAAAAATTCCCACTATACACTCTTTATGGCTAAACTCACAATCACTCAGTCTAGATATTTCTCTCTATCTATCTAACTCTGTCTAGTAACATCACACAATAATACAGCAAGCCCCAAAACTCACAATCAGTCAGTCTAGATATTTCTCTCTATCTATCTAACTCTGTCTAGTAACATCACACAATAACACAACAAGCCTCAATTCACAACAACTGAACTATGATGTATGATACATACATAAACAAACTGGCAATAAACAATTGCTTGTAAACATAACTAAATTTAACACTCATGCTATACCCAAACTATCTAAGTCATAACACTCACATTAACTTAAATAGTGTATATTTAACAATAAGAGAGAACATGACCTTGAAATATCACCTGAACTGCCAATGGAAATGTTCAATGTCCTCTTCTACATAGTATAAGTAACTTTATAGTGGCCTTTCTCATAAGCAAGTACATGCAACAACACAAGTGAATAATCCAGTCATATTTTTGTATAAGTTGTAAAATTTGATAATCAAGCATGCCCTTTTGACCCAAACAGCTGCCATTGATCCTACTGTGGTTAAGAAAGTTATAAATAAAAGGATATGGCAGCTATTAAAATATTACTTTGTTATGTTTATTCAACTACAATTGCTCGTGACACTAATCTTCTACATCGTATATATGACTTTAGAATGACCTTTCTCTTGACAAAATACATGCGACACCACACCAATTTACGTGAGTGTCCATATGAGTTTGGAGTTCTGTCCTACTTTGCATGAAGAAAGGGTATTTCCTTTGAACGTCCCAAAGTTGACCAGTTTCAAATGTGAGATAAGTAATGAAATAACAAAACATGCTTTTTTGTGTGCATGTATCTCAAAATAAAACTGGCAATGGGGCAAAAACACCATTATTACAATAACAAATTCTGTATACATAAGATATTTGAAACATTTGTGTAACTAAAGGGTTAAGGAAGTAAAAAACATGCCCTTATATTACATACCTATTACAATAAAAAGGTAAAATCAATAATAAAATTAAATTAAAAACCTTAAACACTAACAGTTGATTACAGAAATAAACTAATAATACAATTGTTGTTTTTAATCACCTGTTGATTAATAAACTAGTTGTATAAATTTGGTTACATCGACTAATATACACAAGTGCAAAATAAATTAATAGAAGTGTTATAGTCATGTAAGTTTTGATTTAAAAGGGTGTTTGAACACAAAAGCTAAGGTATATTTCTTTCATTTTGTAATTTATAGAACTCAATACAAATTGTCCTTCTGGATTATCTGAAATGACCTAGAAAAAAATGCTTTTTTATTTTATGTTTTAGCCTCAAGTACTTCTCAACTTCTAAATCAGAACAAACAGCTCTTGTAAACACTGTTCACTAATTTATACAATAGAATTTTGGCATACCATAGTTACACAAATTTACCTGCTGATATATTTTAATATTAAGACCAAAACTATAGTTACTTCTTATAATAAATAATAAAAAACTCATTGGTATCTTTCCTCCACACATGCAACAAACTGTATTTCACACTTCAATATAGACTGAAATAACAATGAAGAGAACAAAACAATGTCAATGTTTACTTCCATACTATCATACAATTTCAGTAAGTAAGTGTTTATGTAATCAAGTTCAGGGCCAGTTAACTCTTTCACTGTCCTGTGCACATATATGTTGCCCTACAGATCACTGCCATGTGAGTTTGGAATTTTGTCCTACCATGCCTGAAGAAAAGGTATTAGCCTTTGAACTTCCCAAAGTTTGCCAGTTTCAAGTTTAAGATATGTAATTAAATATCAAAACAAACAACTTTTGTTTTTTACTGTGTATATAAAACTGGCATTGGGATATATTAATCTATAAGTGTGCCTAATGATGCAACCAGATCAGCAAGAAGTTTATCACAATAATAACAACAAACATTCAGTAACTGGACAAAATTATAGTTCTTCTCAGAAAATGTGACTAATGTGCTTTTGTCTGATTAAATTAGCCTTCCATTTCTTTTCAATTTCATGTCTCTAAAATTTCACAAAAACTTAAGTTTAAATTAGGAAGAAAATATAACACTTATCAAACTGTGTTAGATGCAAATAATCCAATATTTCTCTGGATTGACTAAAGGCTTACATCTAAATAACTGTCATAGGCAAAATAAACTAATTTGTTATCGTTAAGTCAACAGTACTTTACATTATATTCACCAAATAATTTTCAAAAACACACCCAACAAAAGAACAAGTTAGAACAATACATAAAAGTGTATAATGACAGTTCAACAAGTGTAACTAAAAATTAAACAATCTAGCTAAATTACCACTTCTCACAAATGTCTTCATATATTTGAATCAGACCACTCTACTGTGCTCTTGGAAAAATTGAAAACAAATTGAAAGAAATTCAAACATATTATTATCAAATGTTTCAAAACATTGTTTCTTAACTTAACTGAGCAGTTAAAACAGAGTTGACAATCAAAATACATAAAATTTCATAGTGAAAGTTAAATTAGTGTGACTAGAAATTCCACAATTTAACTAAAATACAATTGCTAATAAATGTAGTCTTTACATGTTTTGATGAGATCACTAGAAAATTTGAAAATAGATTTAAAGAAGTTCAAGACTCGTGATTATAAAATGTTTTAGTCTTTTGTGGAAAAAAAAGTAATCTTCCTGTACATTTTGAAGTTGTGATTATGGGCAAAGCTATGCCAAAAACATCAACTCCTACACCTTTACTTTAAAATGTTTCAACATATAGTGATATAAAGGTTTTGAAATGGTCAACCTAAAGTACCAATGCTAAACTAACTGAAGATATGTTACACCAGTTGAAAAGCAATTTTAGATAGAGAAGCCAACTAATCCAAAACTTTAAGATATTGTACAACCAGAATGGAAAGAAATATTGGCTGAAAGTCTAAAAAAACTGGCATGATCTATGCCTGATTGATATCATTATATAGTTAAGACTAAAGGAGGGCCTACTAAATACTTATTATTCAATTTATTGTTTCTTAAAGTGAATTTCTAATGTTTAACATCACAATACAGAGTATACATAAATATAATGTGTATATTTAAAGAACATGTTTCTTTTGCACTTTTTGTTGAGAAATTGAGAGTTCAACTCAGACTTATGACAGATTGTATCATAATATTTATATGCCTCTTCACAGTGCAAGATAATAGCTATATAATCTTGGAAACTATTTCTGTTTAACCACAATAGCATATATTATGTGAAATGAGTAAGTTACAAGAAATATCATTTACTATTTTTTACAACATTTTTATATATTATGTATATTAATGCTTTTATTTTTCTTTCTTGGCTGATTAATTTTAAAGTGTACCTAAGTATGTTACTATTAGTATTTGATATTACAAATGGAAAATTAATATTGTTGTTGGTTTTCACTTCTAAAACAAGATATAATATTAAATGTGTTATTTACCACTTTCTGTTTTGTCTTGTCATATAAACACAGTATCTAAACTACTGTTGCATTCTGCAAAAATATTTAGATGAACTTTCTAATTTCAAAAATGTCAGATAGCAACCCAGACAAATATTTTTATAACAGAAAATTAGTTAACAATTTTCGGAATTTTTGGCTAATATAAATTTTATTGTATTACCGCTATAACAGTAAGTTTTATTGAAACATGTTATTGGTCACTTTTTAATTTTTCTATTTGTTTTTCACACAAATGACTGGAGTTTTCACCCTGTTTTGTTTTCAGATTAATTTTGTAAATCATGAAATATGAAGTATTTTTGCTCATGCTATTTAACAAGTCTTATTCAATGATCAACTGTGATCAAGTGAGTATTGCATGCAGTTTCCTGTTGTACTAGCTACAATCAGTTCAACTAGATGAATGAAAGGGAGTTGTATCCACATAAGCTTATACCTTTTTAAATATGCGAAGTAGCATGGTGGAGGCTATATTTATACACATAATTATGTATTGTTTCACAGAGATTAACATTTTTGAGGTTATCTCGTATCTTTTCAATTATTAGTTTTTCAACATTACTAACCTTGAAAGTGAAAACAAAATATCCAAAGAAAGTGAATTAATTAATTTCTAGGACTAAAAAACTCAAATAGGAAAAATGCTTTTTATGGCCTCCTCCAATACTATTGAAATACTAACACAGCTAAGAAATAGTTGAATATTATTTACCCATAATTCAATTATCATGGGTATTTTCAGTTCATGGGTTTTGAAGAAAAAGTATGAAGATCAAAGTTACTACAGGTTTAGACTTAATATTTAGATACACAAAAAAAATGCCAGGAGCAACTCATGTCAAGATGAACAAGGATGGTTTCTGATGTGTTAGAAACTGCATGAATAACTTAAGTAAAGTTTCTTTGACTGTGAAGTTTAATGAAATTATAAGATCAGAAAAAGTAAACTTTTTTCTTTAGTATATATAGCTAACATATGATGCTGAATATTACTGTAGTCAACAACAGTTACCCCTAGGTGATCATGATACTGCAATGTTATTTTAATTTTTTTTAACTTTTATCTATTATGTCTAAGAAGGAAATTATTTTACTCATATATTTTAATTGTTAAATATTTTATATATAATTTAGTTTTTTTTATTTTCTACAGACACAAAATTTGAAATTATTGGCTAATAGGCTAGTACTAAAAAAATTTAAATGTTTGTACTTGACAGCACCTACTTATTTCACAATTGCATGGATGCAAAAATGTATTCAATTCAATAAATTATTATCCTTACCATACTTCTGAACTTCAAAATACTTCACATAGGTAGTGTTGTAAATAACTGTATGAAGGGTCCACATCCCTAAGACAGGTTCGTTGGACAACTGGAGTTCTTCTTGGATTATACCTGAATATTTAGGATATTTCAGGTACAGCAAAATAGCCAGGAGTTTAGTATATCGACATTTTACTAATATTTTTGTAAATTGTATAAAAAAAGTATAAACCCAAGAGTACAAATCATTATTGTAAATAATTCCTTATATTCAGAAAGTGTCATTTTTTATTGTGCAACAAGTAATGCAAATTCAAAATTGATGTACACACGATTCTAAAGCTATTCTTAATAAAATACAACAATATGAAATGCCAAAAAACAACATTTAATTGTCTTTTTAAAATCTCTTACATGAAACATTTAATGCAGTGTACAAACACAAAATGCCAAATCATACTTAAGAAAATACATGGTTACAGGCTATTTAATAGGGATAGAGTATTAAAGAAAGAGGGGTGACTTTATATGTAAAATCTGAGTTACATCCTGTTGAGGTTGACAATATCAAGGATAATAGCAGGGAGATTGAATCCATTTGGGTTTCTATTGGTGGATATAAAGGGAAAAGGCTTTTAGTGGGAACTTGTTTCAGACCACCAAATGATACTGATGAAATTAATGAGAAACTTTACAATGAGATTAATATTTCAGCTGTTAATGAAGTCATAATTATGGGTGATGTTAATTTCAGGCATATAGATTGGGAAATTCTAGGGCCAAACTATGAGGGAGAAAGGTTCTTGAAACAGTTCAGGATGGCTTTCTTCACCAATTAGTCAAGGAACCTACTAGAAACGATGCTATTTTAGATTTATTGTTAACTTACAATTACAGAAATGACCAAGAGGGTGGAAATTGAGGAACATCTGGCTTCAATTGATCATTGCTCCATTAGGTTTGATATTTTCCTACATATGGAGATAGGGAATAATAATATTTTGGTTACAAATTTCAAAAAAGCAAATTTTGAAGGGATGCAACAAGAATTATCTGTTGTGAATTTGGCAACTGAGTTATTTGGAGACACTGATCAGATGTGGAAAATTTTTAAGGATAAATTTTAAATATTCAAGGTAAATATATTCCTTATAAAAAGAAAAGGGTAGCTGCAAGTAAAAAACCAGGTTGGCTCATAACCTTGTTTAAGAGATAAAATTAAAGAAAAGCATCATAAATTTAAGAAATTTAAATTGACCGGTATGACAGGAGACTTAGAAGATTATAAAAGATCAAGAAAGTTGGTGAAACAGGAAATTAGGACATCAAAAAGGATATATATGAGAAAAGGTTGTCTGAAAATGTACAAATTAACAGTAAGGATTTATTTAAATACATTAAGGGTAAACAAAATATTAGGATGGGGGAAGGACCCTTGAGGGATGATAAAGGAAGGCTCCTATCTGATGATTATGAGATGGCTGAGTTATTAAATTTTGCTTTTTCTTTGGTTTTTACTAATGAAGATTTAAGATGTAATCCTCATCTTGAACAGTTGAGAAATGGAAATGAGATTAAACAAAATGAGTGCATTAATTCTGAGCCGGTTAAGAAAAAATTTGAAAGTTTAAAAAAATGATAAGTCTCCTGGACCAGATAATATTTCCCCAAGGGTTTTGAAGGCGGTTAAAGATTGGATATGTGAGCCACTTACTACTATTTTTTTTGTCAGTCCTTGAATAGTGGGCAGGT
>NW_013667537.1:200232-206085 GCF_000517525.1 Limulus polyphemus
ATTTAAGTGAGTTTAAGAAAAAGCTTGATAAGTATATGAATGATAAGGGCTGACTTTAAGAGATTTTTGTTAATTATTTTAATTTGTTTAGAGGATGGAACAGTCAAGATGGACCAATAGTTTCCATGTTGTCCCAAAACATTATGTTATGTTATGTTAAAAAATAAACAATCATAAAAACATTTCATATGGTATCTCTGACAGTTATATTTATACAAAAATATTTACTTTTGTCAAACCAGAAATCCTATTATAATATTGATTATTTCCCTAATTCTGATAAAACACGAGACTTATAAAACTTAACAGTATACTTAAATGTACATAATATGTATTGGTACTTTCATATCAGAAATATCTTACTATATAGCTAAGTAATAAAAAAGAGGCAAGTAAAACTAATAAAAAATCAATTTTACTTAATCCTTAATTTAATCATTATCAGGTAAAATGAATCAATGAAGATCTGTTTGGTACATCTATTCCCTTAAGACAATGAAAGCAAGTGTTAACCTATATGGAATGACAAATATCTTTACTTAAATAGTACATACTGATAAATTCCTAAGTCCTCTTTGTAAAAATTCTGTTGTGACCAAATAAAAACAAGCCCAAAGTAAGTGTTTTGCTACTACATTTCACAAGTTCTCTCAGTAGAAATTCAGCAGTTTCCAAATGAAAAAGTCAAAAGGTTAACATTTTTCTTTATCTGAAAATGTATTTCAGCTACAAGATCACTTCTTCACAGAACAGATAGGAATACACTGTACAGTTACTAAGATGTTATTGTGCATGTGCCAAGCCTTTGAACGAAATTCCCATCCCTACATATAATAACATGTACTGTGGCAATCTATGATGCAATCAGCATTAGATTATACCTCTCCACCAACATGACAGAGACACATCCTCCAAGAGTAGTACTCCCTTTGTGCACTTTATATATATATACCAAAACCTCATTCTTGACAAGGCCAAAGAGAAACATCAGAAGTAGGGAAGAAGGATGGATGGTTCTGTGAAAAGATGAGTATCTATCCGAAATACATTTTCAAGTAAGGAAAATGTTAACTTTGGAAACACTACTTAACTCTCCAAAGAACAGATAGCTAGAATCCTACATGATGATGGGAAGATGATGGAGGGATCAATAGATAAAGAAATGAAAAATAGAAGTTTATTTCCAAGAACATTGCAACAGGACAGAAAATCTCTTGAAATGGAGGGAGGCTAGTGGGAGCCTCAATATATCCATTTCAAGCAGGGAATATTCTTCACAGTACAGTAAAAACTACATACTACATGGTGCTAAAATGTTTCAAAATTGGCAGAATGTAAAGGTTGTTTAACTGGACTACATATCTCAAGGGATCATTAGAACATTTACATGTAAGTATGGCTGGGCAATCAGTTAATATGCGAGAAATACCAAAATAAAAAATAACAGACCTTCATCTCAAACAGAAAGAACACAAGATACATCCAGCTGGTCACAACCACCAGGAATGGTTGGAATTTTAGTGCAGAAGGTGGGCTATGCTACAGTTCCATGTAAACACTCCAGCCCTACTTTCAATCAAGAGTTGTGTCCACTTACCAGTGGGATTACACTAACCCAAAGGGAAACTCTCCATATCAACCTCCTCCATGGCTTGGTACTGGAGATGCAAGGATTCTCCTACTCAACTAAATGAAAATGGGAGGGAGGATTTTGCTTAAAGCACATATATATATATACTGAAGAAAATGAACCCACTGCATTGCTTACAGAAAATACTCTTCTTTCCTGTAATGCATAGAGTAGGGAATAAAAGCATTAAACCTGTCTTTTTCCTGTTGAATGTTAGCAGTTGATATATCTTACCTTTAAATTCATACTATTACTTTCAAACAAACAAAAAAAAAGAAAGCACTAAGTTTAGTTCCCTGCTCTCAGTTCCTGCTGTCCATATTATTTGTGATAACTCATTACACAGCTTCTCAATCTGGGACCTTATGTTCCTGTTCAGTCCACTCACCTCTCTGGTAGCTTTTGTGTGTGTGTATTTTAAGGTAGTTTTTGTAGTAACTGCAAAAACAACTGAGTTGAGGTGCATTCAAGAAGTTCACTAGAGAACCAACATAAACAACTAGTGTAAGAGAACAAATATCAATAAACAGCATATACCTGAGGTATCAGAGCAGCAAAGGACAAAGTTATTGTTACCTGATCCTCATCAAGGTAGATAAACTAGAAGCAAAGGCTGGTTGAGAGAAGAGTTAATCATCCTAAAACAAGGTACATTTAGCAGAAGTTACAGAAATAGGAAACCATGAGTCTTAGAGTCTGAGATGAAGAATGTAAGATAGAACCAACCACATGATATACAATGAAGTAACATTGCCCACCATCACAGTAACTCCAATTGCCATTTATGGAAAATAATACAATTCTTAAGAAGGAGAGTCTGGACCTTCAGAGGTTTTCAGAAAGTAAAGCCTTACTCAATAAGATCCATGAAGCTTAATTTATGGAAAGTACTATTATTATTATTTCAACTTTTTGATCTTTTCCAGTAGGTTCTCATGTGTTTGTGGTACTTAGGCCTTGGTCATTTTTATTTTGACAAATCTGAGATGTATTATCAGCTTTTGCTGGAACCTGGAAACTGGGTTTACTGAGGAAGAAATATTCTTGTTTAAGAAACTATATCACATTTTTCAAACATGTTTAACAAAATCTTGTAGTTTTATTAAGAGAAGGAATCAAAGGAATATAAGAAAACATAATAATTCATATCAGAAACTCTGACTAAAATCAATTTAAAAAGGAGTATCTTTCTTTCTCAAAATCAAGAAAGAGCTAAGATAAGAAAGATAACACTGAATGTTAACTAATAGTTGAAAATAATAAATATATTTTTGTTTTGTTTTTCTGAAATTCCAAACAAAAAAAAAGAATAAGGCTGAACACTGTAGTGCCAAGGAAAATAACGAGTTTTTGATACACACAAAGTTCACAAGAGGAAAGAACATATACAAGATTGTCATCCTCCTACTGGTGATGAAGTATAGTCTACCTAATGCTGATTGCATCATAGAGTGACATAGTATACATTATTATGTGTAGGGGTAGGAGTTTCAACTGTGGAGAGGTGATTACAGAATAAAACTGTTAAAATACTACATTTCACAAGTTCTCTGAGAAAAAAATTTCACAGTTTCCAACTGAAAAGTAAAAGTCCACAATAAACTTTCAAAGAAATTAGGTAAAGATGTTTAAATCTTTGAAGAATTACTGTAGTGAAATATTCTGCTTTATTCATTACATTATATTTACAATAATAATTATCACTATCAAATTAAAACTTATCCATGAGAATGGAGCTGCAACACCTTTACATTTTATTTTATAAATGTTTTAAATTAAACTGAAATATTAGCATAATTCTATCATTGTGAATGATAACTTTTATATAAAGAAACTATAGAAACAGGTATGTACCAACATCTTTAACATTTAATAAAGTAAAATATAGCAAAGATAATAAAACATGTACAGGTGTATCTATCATTTGATTAATTCATCTATGATGTAAATACTTAAAATATGATAATGACAATTTATATTTACATATGTGATATAAGGTATACAGTGGAAATATTACTTTATATAATCTTGTATTATTTATATTGAAAACAAAAAAGGTTTACTTGATTATATTACACTACATTATGCTTTCTCTTTTGATTTTAGTAATAAAGATTCTATCCTTTTAGCTAGGAAAAAACTCAACTCAATTTCACTAAAGTACATACAGAATTTTTTGACATAATATTAGCAGTAGAGATTATATCCTGATAATCCTTTTTTACCTCATACTGGTTTCCCTGTGAACCCAAACAAATTATTCTGAAACATTCATGAACCCTTTTGATTACTTTATTTATACTGGGTAAATCAGATTTCTGAAGAAACTATTCCACAAGATACCTCATTAAATGTATTTGATATTTAGATTTCTGTACAGTTTAAAACACAAACTGTATCAAAAAAGACATATGTTTTAAAACATCAAAAAATATCACAAGAAATGCAAACAGGAAATGATTTGAAGACAAACTCACCTCCTTGAGTAGGTATATTTTGCCACTGAGCAACTCGAATTCCTGTAGGATCTTCTATCCATACTTTATTTTTCTATGTAATACGTATACACATAAATAATTTCATCTATTGCCAACATTACAAGATAAGTGGCACAACATAATAACACAATTTTCTTTTTTACACTGAACTATGTTATTACAACACTCTAAAAACAAACTATAAAACATTACAAACTTAATGCAAAAAATAAAACTTAAATAATTCTTCTGACATCAATTTCACTAAAACTAAAATGTAAGCATAATGTTAACTCTATTTTTATATCAAGAAAAATCACATAAATATTAATGAATAGCCCCTAGTGGCACAGCGGAATGTCTGCGGACTTACAACGCTAGAATACGGGTTTCGATACCCGTGGTTGGAAGAGCACAAATAGCCTGTTGTGTAGCTTTGTGCTTAATTACAAACAAACAAATTAATGAATAAAAATACATTAAATTTTTTATCAAAATGCTGAGTAACATTTAGTTGCTTGATAATAATAAAAAACTTTTTTCTCCAAAAACTGTTTGCATGAGCAAGCTTTGATTAGTTTAATGTATGCATGACATTGTAATGAAAATCACACACAATATTCAAACAAAAAATTAGTGAAACTAATACTTGGGTTATTGTATTTTAGTTCAAATGATGTTTCAGACATGGGGATGAGATCAATAATAATCAACAATAAAATAATATTAAATTATACCTACAACATAACATATGTTTAAATAATCATGTACTAAAAGTTAAATGTTATGAAAGTATTATTTTTTCTGCAATTAAGTAAATTAGTACAAAGAAGAAGTCTTTTCCTAGGAAGCAAGTTTCAGAATAAAGGTATGTATGTCACTGATAGAATCATTGTTAGAATTAAGTGTTTGATACTTGGAGTTCAATGTTTCCATTCTTTTACTTGCCTGACATGTTCCTAGAATCTCTCATCAATTCTATACAATATTTTACCTAAGTAAGGCACATTATACTTACTGCACAGGAATCAGTAAGTCAAACAGTTATACAAGTTTATTGTTCTTTTAACTTTTAAAGGGGAATTTGGTCCATTCACACATGAACAGACGTCCACGTAATCACATTGTTCTATTGTTGTTCATATGTGATAGTTTTGTGGAGGTCTCACTTGATAGCATATTGCATATTTTTCTCACATTTAAAATAAATCAAAGGATAGTTTTGTAACACTGAAGGACGATTCTGATTTGCTGTTAATAGATAAAAGGTATAGGAAGTTATTAAGGTAATGCAATCATTTAAAGGGTAGTAGATCAAAATTAACAGAATATTATCTATTTCGTTAGGCTTTTTTATTGGTTAACAGTCTCACCACGGGAGAAAGAAAATACAATATTACAAAATAGTAATAATACAACATTTGGTGACAAAAGAGGGATATTATTTTGGTGAAAATAAACAAGAACTTTGACTAAATTTCAATCATCTAAAATCATGACCATGAGGTCAAAGAGTCAGAGTGAAATGTTACTCAAAGTGATGAAATTGTTCAGACCAGAGCAAGAAAAATAAAAGACAGAAAATTAAAAGAATACCAAAGAGAAGAAGTCAGAAAATTAGAGGAACATGACAAGAATTTAAGAGAAGAGTTAAAAGCAAGAAACCTACTATTTAAAAAAGAATTAAATTCAAAAATAAATCTAACTGAAGAACAATAACAATGAAACAACCAGAGATGTACAGAG
>NW_013667537.1:206988-208065 GCF_000517525.1 Limulus polyphemus
AGATGTACAGAGAAAATACAACAATAAGATTTAAGAAGTATGTAAAGGCTGTAATGACAAAATTTAAGAGGTATAGCAAAGTTGTAATGACAAAATTGATGAAGTAGAAAATAACATCAGACAAAGAAGAAATATATGGAAAATAAATTATTAAATGCTAAGATTCAGCCAACCACACCTTTCTGCATTGGCTCAAGAATTCTAACCATTCCGTATTTGGTCTACACCTGTTACCACTTCCACTGTACCATCTCTTAATGAAGGGCTTTCCTGGACTACTCCAATCAACTACCAATTTAACATTGGCCAATAGAGAAACCACAGGACTATGGTCAGAAGGTACCATGGTAGTCATACCAGGCTCAATTCAAAATCATTTCTTGAGTGAACAGGTGGAATAGTGAAAAACAAGCCATTCATCTTGCTATCCCTTTAAAAGGGCCAGCTTTGATAACATTAAGTCACCTTCAAGCTGTTAGCCATAATAACAATCAAGCATTGGTAGCCACCTTATCTAACAGGTTTGAAGTGTGTATAAGAAAAATAACCACAGAAAAGTTTCAAAACAGGGTACAGAGGAAGAAATGATCTTAGCTGAACTTGCAGAAGAACTAGAAAGACTTGCACAATCATCTTGTCCAGATGCTCCACATGAAACAATGGAATTAGTTGGAGGTGATCATTTTATAGACACAATAGCAACGCAGAGAGGATACAACATACTGTTTATGGACAACAAGGGACCTTCTGATCCATCTAGACTATCTCATCCTCTAAATTGAACTAAAACTATTATATAAAAAATATATACTAAAAAACCTCAAAGTCAGCCCTTATCATTCATATAGTTATTGAGTTTTCTCTTAAACCCACTTAAATGTAGTGCTTCTAGCACATCTGCAGGCAACCCACTCCAAAGGCCAACCATCCTGTTAGAAAAATAAAACTGTCTCAACTGAAGATGACTCCTACCCTGCCAAAATCTATATTTGTGTCCCCTAGTCCTACTATTTTCACTGTTAAGTATGAAAAAAGATGATACATCAACACTACCAACTCCCTTAACAATGTTAAAAA
>NW_013667537.1:208899-212620 GCF_000517525.1 Limulus polyphemus
TAGCATGAGAGAAACATTGCTTTGCAAACCTTAAGACTTAATAAAAAAATTAGATATCCTGCATATGAAAGCATTGTAATGTTTACTGATAAACTGCTATATTTCGTGAACATTTAAAAGTTTAAAAGTTATAGCATGAAAAGTATAACACGAACAAAATAGTTAAGAGGTCGGTCCTAGGGACCGAGACTGGGTTGAAAGAGTTAATGGAAATAATACTTCTACTAGTGACTGGAGCATAGTGGAATCAAATACTTCAGCATGATATTGAAGATTGATGATTGGAAGAGCTCTGTTGGATGTGAAGAATAAATATGTTGTACATGACTTTACCCAGGAAAGTCAGCTAGTGATAAAAGAAAAAGCTGTTTATTAGTATGTTTATGCTGATAACATTGTATTCCACTAAGGTGACATGGTTTGGATGTACAATCTCTGCTATAAGAAAGGAAGAACTCCAAAGTTAAGCAGGTATTGGGTGAGGCCATATGCTGTACTGAAAAGAATTAATGATGTAGTTTACAGAATCCAGAAAGATAGGCAATCCAAACCAAAGGTTGTCCATTATGGTCACCTTTAGAAGTACGTTGGTGAGAGAATGGATAACTGGGTAACTCTAGAAAAGAAACTGTCAGCATAAACTCAACCTGCTGAGGAGCCTGAAGTTCTTGCCAAGACTACTTCCAAAGTTGGTGCCAGCAGTGGATTCAATCGACCACCTACCTACCCAGTAACAATGAAGATTCCATCCCATCTATATATCATGACCTTCAGAAGAGAAGAAGCACCAAAAATACATAATGAATAGACAATTAGGTGTAGTGTTTTATCATATTGTATTTTATTAGCATTGTTCAAGGGACTTTACAATCCCAGAAGAAGTGTTATAAGCTATATTTTTAATGTTGTAATTTGAATGTTAGCAAGAGGGAGCTGTGGGTCTTAATGATGACATTCAGAAGCCAACCAATGAAAGAACAATGTTACAACGTTAATAATAACATTATTTTTCTAAGTTCTGGAAAGTGTTCATACAGTATGTATGAAATCTCCACAAATTATTTTATTACCCTAAACTATGGTTCAGTGTTAAAAAACGTTCATATTCCTTTGTTTTTATGCCAAATTAAAAAAATATATATTACCTTAGAGTGTGGAACAGGTCTCAAAAGTGTATCAACTGGTAAAATACGGAATTTCACTGAAAAATTAAGTCATCAGTAAAAGTTAACATTATGATATGGAGAAAAAATATATAATATATAGAGAAATCTGTTATGATAAGTTTAACTTACAATTCTATAAAGTAACTTATTTTAGCCAATTAAACAATGGAAAAAATATAGCTTAAGCAAAAAGAATTATGAGGTATGAACTAACTCAATCACACATTAAAACACAAGTTTCTTGTCAAAAAATATACATGTATAATACATAAGGATGTACACAATGAATGACTTAAGATGAATGTTCTTGCATCATGTTTTAATTTTATTTTAAATACATGTTTAAAAAAGATATATAAATATAACATCAGGTCATGGTGATAGAAAGCCATATGACTTATAAATGTCATCCTTCTACCCACCAAAACAACTAAAAAAAGTAACAAATTCAAAACTAAATTTTGTCATTCACATTCTTGTAACAACTAACAAGCAGATAAAATAATTTAAACTAACAAATTTCATCACATAATCAGGCAAGCTAATCCCCAAATTTATAATCCTACAAACCAATATTACATTCAGGTGTCTTAAGATTTCCAAACATGTTGGAAAGAAGAAAGTGTTAGTAAAGCTTTCTGTGGTGTTATTGTTGAAACAGGTGATTAAGATCAAATGTTAGAAGTTTTGATAACTTGCCCCTGGATGTCTTGTTTGAATGGGAAAATAAAACAGGTTTGAACAAACTTGGATACCATAGTTTTAGAAGCCTTGATTTATAATTGCTTTTTTGTCAAAATTATATCTAGTGATACTTATTTCTTGTCTATTAACACTTCTTGGTATATTACAGCCATAAACAGAATCATACTAAAAAATCATTATTCATTTAATCAATTTAATTTTTTTTAATATAAAGAAAATCATCTTGAATAAAACAATATATATTTCTAGTATGTTACCATATTAAACATGTATTATTTTCTTATTTCATTCACACTATACCATACATATTACATGTACAATGGAAAAGTCAACATTTTCCTTACCTGAGAATGTATTTCAGATAGATATTTACCTTTCCACAGAACAGATAGTCTACACCTTGTGCAACTTCTGAAAAATTCTGTACACGCACCATGCCTCTAAATGCAACTCCCATTCCTACACATAATACGAACAGTCCAGACCCACATACCGATCAACACTTAATTACAGCCATTTAGGCTCAGTCCCAAATATTTCCTTTCATTTTATATTTGTAAAACACCTGCTATTATGGGCACTCATATTGCGGTCAACTTGGCTTGTGGTCATTGTTTCCCACTCCCAAGTGGTTTCTTTGAACTCATTATTGTGGCCACCCAGGCCGGCTCTCACCTGCTGCTGCCCAATTAAGACCTGTCAATTAAAGTGAGGCTATTACCATATATTGACTGATAGTGGTCACATCTTGTTGGTGTTACAAACCAGGTGACCATTGATGTTCCCTATTAATGTCACGCTAACCTTACCTGATGCTTCACACTTCATGCTGCACTGATGATCACACATACATGATCAAACAAACAGTACACTTTCACACTCCTTTAAACTTTGTCATTTGCAACACTTCTAGCAAGCAATATTAGACTATTCCATGCCAACAACAGGAGGGCAATATATCCTCCATACACAGTACTCC
Organism: Limulus polyphemus; assembly: GCF_000517525.1. NCBI lineage: Eukaryota > Metazoa > Arthropoda > Merostomata > Xiphosura > Limulidae > Limulus > Limulus polyphemus. Next base: position 211,750 of record NW_013667537.1, read on the forward strand.
CCTTCAGCACTGTGTAAGTATACCAAAAGCTCATTATTCTCAAGGCAACAAAGATACACAGAAAGTAAGAAGGGTAGGTGGTTCTGTGGAGAGATATCTATCTGAAATGTTAATTTAAGTAATGCTACTAATTTCTTCACAGAACAGATAACTTGAATATCACATGGATAAGATGGTTGAGCGACTGGTGTAGATAAAGAGGTTTAAAGGATGAGCTCCTTTCTGAGAATATGGCAACAGAAAGGAAAAACTCTTGTAGTGTGTCACCCACTGAGGGGTAGAGAATGGGAATATCAATGCATCCCTCTTAAGCAGGGAATATTCTTCACCCAACAAATATGGTAATGCAGAAAGGTACAGTAAAACACCTTATTGCATGACACTAAAATGTTGCAAGAGTAGCTGGAATGTAAAAACTGCTCAACTGAACTGTATATTTCAGGGGTCAGCAGAACATGTACATGTAGTATGGCTTGGGCAGTAGTTAAGCCATATACTATGTGAGAACTACTTATCAGAATAAAAGGGTGTGGGGATAAATTATACCAGACAGTCATCCTGAGGAGAAAGAATGCAAGACCTATACAGCTAGTCATAACATTTTCAGGTAAGATAAATGTTAACTTCAAAAATTCTATTTGCCTATCCACAGAACACATAGCTAGAATCCCACATTGATAAGATGGTGGAGGGATAGGTTCAAAAAAAGAAATTTCAAAAAATGAGCTCCTTTCAGAGAGTATGTCAAACGAAAAAGAAAACTCATGAAGCATGTAACTCACTGCAGGTGGGGGGGGGGGGGTTTTGGGGGGAAACCCCACCCCTCCAAAACAGCCCTTTTTCCCCACCAAAAGAAGAAAGGGAGAAAAAA
>NW_013667537.1:212905-223490 GCF_000517525.1 Limulus polyphemus
GGGGGGGGGATCTAGTGGGAAATGCCATTCATCTCAAACAGTCCTATTTCTCCACTACAAGTAGTAATGCAGATAGATACAGTCAAAACAAGTTCATGGATGGTGCTAAAACATCACAAAAATGGGCACAATATCAAGGCTGCTCAACCAGCCTGTATATTTCAAGGGGTCAGTAGAATATGTTTGTTTAGTGTGACTATAGCAGTGACTCAAGCCATACAGTAATCTTAGAAATACTTTCGTGAAACACCTACCAGAATAGGCATGTACAGGGATTAATTATTCCAGACCTACATCCCAAAAGACACACATGATCCATCCAGCTGGTTACAACCACCAGGAGTGATCTGTACTTAGTGTACAAAGTAGACACCCAGCTGTACTTCTTATCGAGGTGTGTATCCACTCAGTGGGGTTATAACAACCCAAAGGGAAGCAGGATTCTCCTACTACAATAGAAGAGAGAATAGAATACAATGTTCAACCTCATAAAAATAGTCATTTAAACAACTTGGCACTACTTTTATGCAGATGACCAACTTATTGCATATAAAGGCTTGTGTAAAATCTGAAAATTGGTAGTTACAGTGGACTTAACTGGTGGTGATTGGGAGTTATACTAGTTAGCTTAGATAATTTTGTTAGGCTTATATAGCTCTATACTAGTATAATTTATCCACTGTACTATGAAATTGATGCTTTACTACCATAATGGGGGCTGGAATGCCAACCTCAGGAGGTGAGTTTATCTTACTTACCTCCGAGTGGTAATACCTTATTTCGTTTTTCTTTTTTTTAATATATATAATTTTTTTTCCTTCTTCTTTCTTTTATATTTTTACTGCAGGCAGTGAAGGGTGATATAGATGTCGGACAGTGTGGGCTTGAACATCTACAACTTGTCTCCAAACTTGTATTTCTTTTGATAATTTCATCATGTGAGACTGGCAAATGGAGGTTATGACTGATAGATGGTGTATCTCCACCACAATGTGGATCCTACTTCCTCAGTCACTTCCAAAACTCAGGGCACATTTTATATCCCACATTATAGCCTGTACCCTGGAGGTCCTTTTGATTTATCCAGTGTCTTTTATTTAATCTTTTTTCTTTTTGTTTGGGCTTGTTTTTGTTCATTTAAATATCATTTGTCACAGGTTTGGATTTGCTGTTTTTATATATACACACACACACATGTATACATAGTGTAGTTTGCGGTGACCGTTTCCTTTTATGTGGAAGCTGGAAAAGGAGAAAGTAAGTAAACAGGTTACTCTGCAAGAAAATCCTGTCTGTCTTGTAAGGGACTGGATAAAACTCACATATAAAAATCAAGGTGTGGTACACCATGTTAAAAGATGGGAGTCCAAGTCTAACTTAAAAAGGGAACACAAAACAGAAAAAATAGAGGCCACAGGAATGCCAAGAGTCAAAGAAGTAGAAATGACAACTAAGCTGGCCAAAGAGGGGCAATGATAAATAGTCAGCCAGGTACTTCTGTACATTAAAGACAACACCCTGAGAAGGTTAAGGGGGAATAGGCGAACAGAAAGAAGGCAGATCAATCCAAGTTCAATGGGACTACTGCCAAGACCATGAAGTCTTGTACTGGTAACCACGAAAATAAAATGCAAGCTTCATGTAGTGTCACAAATTCATAATGAAAACAAGTCCACAGAAACAAAAGATGTAAGAGAAATGGCATATAACATGGCAGTGAACATAGACACTGTAGAGGGGATCCTGTGAGCATTCACCAAGCCACAACAAACCATGGCAGAGCCCACAGAGTCACCTGATTTTGAACCATCCTTAAAAATGGGAAGAATGGTTCAAAAGATGTTCAGCAAACAGAAGACAGTTCTTCCCTATCTGGAGTATCTGCCTTCCTCACATGACTAAAAGAAAGGTCACAGGTGGGGATAGTAATGAGCCATGGTAGGATGAGCTGAGCATTGGACCCAGAAACATCATCCAATGATAGACCCAATTCAGCCAGCTGTGACTGGATCTGTAGGCCAAAAAAGGAGTGGCAAACCATCTATTCCAAAAGAGAACAGTTGGGATGCTGTGAAGAGGATCAAAGCTTGGTAGCATATTACAAAGAAAGGTACAAATGTCAGAGGGGAAGAAAAGGTTCATGGGACTCAGTGTACAGACTCTGCATTGGTGAAGTGCAGAAAGCTCTGTCAGGGCTGAAGCCCCAGACAAGGTAAAGGGTCCAACATCTTCAAGGCAGAGGCCCTGGCAGAACCACAAATCAGAGACTCATAGTCCATCTTGTAACATATGAGGGTACAATAGATCTTCAGCACAGAACATCAATCTGTTCCCCAAGACATGGAGGATGTTCAGTGCTCATCTGCACTTGACATGAAGTTACTTAATGTGAGAAGTAAAAGTCAGCTTGCGGTCAAACAGAAGCCCCATGAATGTTGTATCAGAAACCACAGGAAGAATACCACCACCAAGATGAAACTGAGGATCAGGATGTAAACCCTGTAGGAGCGAAAGTGAATGCAAACAGTTTTAGAGGAAGAAAAATTGAAACTGTTTGCTGTGGTTCATCCCAACAAGTGAATGAGAGCAGTCAATAAACCTCATGTTCAACGACTCACACAAATGTGGAAGTTATTGACACAGAGGCTGATTGCAACAGTAAAAGGAAGTTGTGTGGTGATAGCATTTATCTTAATACTGAGAAGTGTGACACTCAAGACACAACCGTGAGGGACTCCAAGTTCCTGTGTGAAGGATCAGGATGGGGTAAACCCACACAGACTTGGAAACCCCGGGTTAGTAAAAGGTTACGAATGAAAATGGGTAAATGGCCATGTAACCCATAGGAGTGGAGGTCCCGCAAAATGCCAAACCTCCACATAGTGTAATAAGCTTTTTCAAGATAAAAGAAGATAGAAACAATATGCTCTCTCTTGAAGAAGGCTTCCCTGATCAAAGTTTTGGGACAAATTAGGTGGTTCACGGTGGATCACTGTTGATGAAAACCACATTAGATGGGTGAGAGGAGGTTGTTTCATTCAAGGAACTGAAAAAGATGTGCATTAACCATCCATTCCAAGACCTTACATAGCCAGTTAATCAAAACAATTGGACAATAATTAGAAGGAATCTTCTATCTTTCCCAGGCTTTGAAGAAGGGAGAACAATAGCCTTGCACCAAGCATCAGGAAACATATTCTCCTACCAAATCCAGTTAAAAACAATTAGAAGAAGAAGAGCAAGATAAGGAGGAGAGCAATGGTGTAGCATCTCATAGTGAAAATCATCAGGTCTGACTGATGTACTGCCAGACTGATGAAGATCAAGCTTAAGTTCCCCTGTATAAATGGGCAATTATAATCATAGAGACAATCTGCTCAAAAGGAAAGGTGCGATCTCTCAGCCTGAGAAGTGATGGCCAAGAAAGCAGGAGAGGAAACAGGAGTGCTGGAAAGGTGGGAAAAGCACTCCCCAAGAGTATCTGTAATGCTCTGTACAGCAGCAACTTCTTAGCCATTGGAGAACAAGATGGAAAGAGAATGGGAAGCATACTTCCCACTGACTTTCCAAATCTTGTCCCAGGCAACTTTGCAACTGCTAGTAGAAGAGATGCTGGTGGTGAACTTAATCTAGGACTCCTTCTGGCTTTGTTGTCTGGTTGGAAAGATTGGAATACCTGTGAAAGATATTACAAGCCCATTTCTGAGCCTTCCATGCCTACTGGCAGACAGGAGACCAATATGGATGAGGATACTATGAGAACTATGTCGAGGTTTGGGGGATAGATCAAACAGCTACTTCAGTAATACAATCAGTAACTGCCTCCATGCTGTCATTAATAAATGGAAGATTAATGACAGCAGGATCAAATTCCGAGAGAGTAGTGAAGGAGAGCCAATCAGCCTGCTCCAACTTCCATTATGGGACACACGTTGGATGGCATTGATCACAGCAAATCTCCCTCAAAATGATATAAGTGTGAGTGAAAGTAAATACCTATTGGAAATATATTTTCAGTGTAGGAAAATTATAACTTCCAAGACAGTACATTATCTCCTCTCACATAAATAGCTAGAATCCCACACTGAATAGGTAGAAGGACCAGTGTGAAGGAAAAACAGTGTGGAATTAGGTGTCCCAAAAATGGGAACTCCAGGAACTGACATCCATATGGGGGGTAGGATGAGAGATCTCAAATGAAGGGGTAAGCTGTATTTTGATGGCTCACTCCAAAGATAAATCCCCTTGGATAAATCTGTACAGAGATGGAACATCGGATTCAAGGATATCTTGTCATCTTCACCAACAGAATGCGACTGCCCTACTCTCAACTGAAGGGTTGTGACATTATTTGTATCATATCTTAATATCACATTCAGAAGGTTGCCTCCATGGTCCACCACCCCAGTGGCTTGGAACCGAACAGTGGTAAAGATGCCCATACTCCACTGGAAGTAAAAAAAGGGGGAGAAAATACAGTGGAGAGTCCAGAGAAATGTCAACACTGGAGACAGTGCAATGGGTGGCGACAAAAACCCTATTTTGAAAAGCAGACCATACCTGATTTATTCAATCGAAAGCATATCAGGGATGGGCAGCTCTCCCCTTCTGCTTTACCCATGAATCCCATGGGTGAATACTGTCTCAAACAGGCATATTAATGAAGCAAATATATCACTAGGAAAAACCTACAAGTGATCTTGTGGAACACCCCATTTCAACAGTGAGCATTTTATGGCCATGGAAATTAGAAATATGCAGTCAAAATGGCCTGACAGTGCAGTTTTGAAGATATGCAAATCCAGATGAGGAGGAGGAAGCAGAACACTGCTAGCACATGAGTCTTGTCCCACCACCAATGCAAATCACCTGCAAGGGAAGGAAGAAGGGAAGTAGGAGCCTCTAATGGATCCAATGCAAGATTCCATTGGTCATGCAAAGCCCACTGAAAAGACCTCATATGCACTCGACCCAAAGGTGTAAGGTTTCCATGGAAAACCACATCCCCAAAACCAAGATAACCTCATGAGCTGTAACAGAGGGAGCAGTAAGAAGATGGAGAACTGAAATCTCCACTGAATGAAGCCTAATAGGAAAAGGTTGGGCCCAGCTGAGATGAGTGTTGAAAAATACACCCAAATGGACAAGATATTGGGTAGGTATAAGGAATGACTTGTCCAATTTGATTAATCAACCCACACAAGCTACCTCCAGGAGCAGTAGATAAGTGTGAAGTGCAGACACCTGTTCAGAACGAGCTAACAAAAGCTAGTCATTCATGTAATGATTTAAGTACAACCCCCCCAAGTATGCAAATGTCGGGAAAAACCTTCAACACCTGACAAAACATATACTGGGCCAAAGCAAGCCCAAAGGGCAGGGCACAAAATTAATAAACTACCCAGTGATGAACAAACTGAAGATAGAGCCTCGACTGATGAGATAACAGAGTATGCAGGTAAGCAATTACGAGGTCAACCTTGGTCATCCACAAACCCTGAGAAAAAGCTCACCTGAGGGTGAGAAAAGAGTCCAGGGTAAATTGGAGTAGAACCAAAAAGTGATTAAGGTGGGATAAATCGATCCCAGGCTACCAGTCCTTGGTTTTCTTGTGTACCACAAACAGCCTGAAATAAAAATCTGAAGATGGATGACTGTCAGTTTCGATTGGCTACTGTGAGAGAAGATCTTGTACTACCTCAAACAGATGTTGAGTGGTGGTAGAATCACGGTGCAATGGAAAGGAAATGGGCACCTGAGACAATGGAGGAGGGGATTGAAAATGGATGACAAGTCCCTTCAGATAATATCCACATAACCCACAGATCTGTGGCAAAAAGTCACCAAAGGAGTACAAAATTGATCAAGCGAGCCCCCATTGGAGAAGAACCCGCCAGGTAGTCACTGTTGAATAAAACAGCGAAATGGGGAACTCCTTAAGGTATGAACTGGCAAGGGCTGGCAAGAAGCTGGACGGGAAACAGTAATAGACGCATATCTAGGCTCTGAACGAGACAAACAATCCACCAAAGAAGAAAGAGTAGTTTGTTGTCGCAGTGACTCGACACAGGATTCTAAAGTCTCAAGAATATTACCAAAAACATACTGCTGTAGAAAAGGGGCCCATAAGTAAGTTCCAAAGATATGTAGGTGGTAAACGAGCCTGGAACACCCCTCAGGAGATCCCATCAACAGAAACATCACGTGTGTAAGGATAGAGCTGAAAAAGACAAACGTACCAACGTGGAGGTAATCAGGGAAAGGTTATCCCTCTAAAAACCCTCAGGAACTCTGTGGATAGTAGACAAGTACCATAGGAGAGTCGATAGAGTAAGATGAAGGCGGGAAAATTGTGGGACATACGAACAAGATGATTAGGATCCATCATCCAAATGGGCAAAAGCAATTCCAAGTGTTCAGAATCGAGAAATGGACATTCAGTCTGATGGTAGGCCAAGGTAAACTGACTTGAAGCCCATGGAGTGAAAGGCATGCTAGCACCCTCAACCACCTGAGAAATAAAATGCTCGGCATGAATCCTAATATGCTAGGAAGGGTGAAAATCAAATACTGAGAGGAGGTATCATGTAACAAAGAAGGAAGGAAATCATGGCTAAAAAAGCCATGTTAGGCCTAGCTGATTCTGCAGTAGGGGAATAGAAAGTCACGGAAAATCAGGTGGAGGAAAATGACTGTCAAGGCCCTTGTCGAACCAAACAGGTTCAGCAGGTTTAGGAGGAATAGGGGTAAGATCAGGAGAAACAGAATGAGTCATATAACAATCCATCTCATGGCAGATGATAGTCAATAAATCCAAAAATGAGTGATCCCCTCCTGTAGCCTGTGTGAGTGTGATAATAGAAGGTATTACCTCCCAATTGGTAACCTGAATTTCAGAATTCATTGTGTAACAATTACAAAATCAAACACAATCGTTTGATGAGAAAAAAGTTAAAAAATGGGAAAATAAGTTATCTCAAAAATCATTAACTTGTGAAAAACAAATCCACTTTGGAATAATAATCAAAAAATCACGAAGTTGAACAAATAACATGATTGAAGAGTAGTACAAAAACGTCTTGACATGAGTATTGCCAACTGATAAGTGATAGTTCAGTAGAATCGAATAGGAGTCACATGCACCAGGAGAGTGTGTTGCACTCTTATTGGTGGAGGGTTGTCGCATGTTAATTTACATGCGAGAAAAAGTTGAACCAGTTTATTATAAGGTATATGGGAGTTCAAGGCTTGTGGCATGCGAAAAACAATTTTTGCATATAGAGGGCAGCATTGAAGGAGAATAGCTATTTATGTGAGAAGTGATAGTTTGGTAGAATCGAATAGGAGTCACGTGCATCAGGAGAATGTGTTGCTATTTATGAGAGGAGGTAACGTACCATATAGGAATTGTACATTTGATCTTGTCATTATTTACAGCTTGTGTTTATACTATTCAGACACTGTAGAAGTTATACTATTCAAGTTACACTAACTATTAAAGGGCAGAAGTGAGAGTGCATGCACATCATGTGACAAAACAAGTGAAGACTGAGAATTTTTAAGAAATATTTCATTTTGAAATTAAAACTTGCATAATATATAAATTGGAATCGGAACCCAAATTCTGATGCCAAGTTTATACTAATAATAAAGTTGTTTATTTAAACTTTGAATGTAAAACATCATGACATGCACAATTGATTGATGCCATGCAAAAATCTTACAAGAAATAAATTAGTGCAAGAAAATATAATAATTCATATCTGAAGCTCTAAATGAAATTAATTTTAAAAATAGTATTATTTTACTTGAGTTATCCTTCTATTGGTGGAGAGAGACATAGTCTAATGCTGATTGGATCTTAGAATGGCAAATAGTACATGTTATTATGTGTAAAGACAGGAGTTTTATTCAAAAGTTTGGCACATACACAAACAATTTTTGGCAGTGGCACAAGGCAATAGGTATCTGTTCTGTGGAGATGTGAGTAGCATTTCTGAGCTTAAAAACTATACTGATCACAGAAGTACAATTTTCTGTTCAGAATCAACAGTAATAGTAAAAGACCTATTATATAAATTTAATTTATTGTTCATATTTAAAAGGTTTTTATATTACTCAAAACATGAAAATCTCTTTAAATCTTAAGTTTGATATTACAAATCATTTCTTTTATTTATGACATGTTTTAAACACAAAAGTTGCAGAACTTTTAACTACTAAACTTTAAACTAAGCATCTATCTATGAAAATAAAATAATTATGTGTATCATTTTTCCAAGTATTTAGGATATGGTTCAACTGTTATTTATGCACATTCAAGTTTACTCATTTCCCCCATTTTCCTACCAAAATACTTTCTTGCAGTGTGTTAGCAGCTTCATTATATGAATTTGTTTATAAAAAAAATTGACTTTTGATAAAGTACTCAAAAATTCACAGACTGTAGACAAAAATATTTTTAATATTCTTTAAAAATAAATTGCATAAGATAAGAAAAACACATTTTATGATAACATAGTCAACAACATTAACATTTAATGTTACACATTTTTGACTTACCTAATTGACCAGGTTTATATATAGGTTTATCAGTTTCAGCAAAAATCACAAGAGTTTCACTACGAATGCGAATTTCTTTGACAGAGTTGATCTGATACCCATCATCAAGTTCAAATGTTCCTTGTAAGTGAAGTCTTGCATTTGTGATAGATAACGGAGGGACATAGAGCTCCACAGGGAAATTTGTTACTAATAAGTTATGCAAAAACTTGATATCACATATCACATAAAATAATTAGTAAACTTTATAAAACACAATTTGCTTTACTGCTAAGAACTTTCATTAATACAGAAGAATATAGATGAATAACACATTCCTTTAGAGGAAATTGTTCAAATTTATATCTCTACAATACACTATTTGTAAGATACGTCTTAATAGCTAACATAAATTTATAATTGTGAAAATAATAAGACGTACATTATTTCAACATTATTTCTAATGTACATGTAAGCAATACCTAACAAAACATTTATCCTAGCGCTTCATTTAAAACAACGTATCAGCAGGTGATTGCTCACCACATAAAAATAAGTGAAAATTCCATTACAGATATCTATGCTTTCAAATGCAACAAAACTAAAATTTATGAATATGTATCTTACTAGTCTAATGCTGCTGGACAATCCTCACAGGTATAAAAAATGACATGGTTCTTATACAGAATAACATAATTTTACATCTACAAAAACAATACATAGGAAACACATTCTTTCACATAGATTAAAAGAAAGAAGCTTTTCTCATGTCAAGTTTTCTTAACTAAAAATAATTTAAAAGTTTTATGGAAGTCTATTATAAATATATATATATTTTGCACATTTTTTACACAAACTTATCTCTCTTACATTTTTCATTGCATGGGGAACAATGCCAGGTGTGTTAGCCAGTCTGATGATACAGGACAAGTTTCTTTATACTAAATGCACATAAAACATGGTATATAGTGAACTAATAGATGCAGATGAGTATACCAGACCAAGTTGTCCAGAAAAAGTATCAAGTCCACAGATAAATGGTACAATTAAAAATAATTATATTGTAAAACTGAAGATCATACTTACTTGGCTACATTTTGACTTAAATTGATTTAGCAATAACAATGAAACCATGAAGTAGATAATATAAAATGTGAGTTTAAATTTTGATGTGACTTGAAATATAAAGAACAAGAAGGGGTGGTAGACCATGCAGCTTATCAGCATCACTTCTTTATCTCTTAAAATTTCTATAAATAGACTCCAAAACCTTATTTGCTCTTTTTCCCTATAGACAGCACCACAAGCTTTTACCAATTATCACACTTACAACATAACAACATATTGTTGCGTCAACGATGTCACGTGACTAGTATCATGCCACCTGTTTCTAGAAATATCCTGTTCCTTCAAGAATGCCCTAGCATTTACTAGATATGTGTTAGTCTTGTATATATATAAGATGGTCACAACGTGACGGGACAACAGAGGTAATGAGTAATTGAACTGCAGTCAGAGAGAATATTGTTAAGCACGTGAGAATTATAGCGTTTGTTACAGAGCGACTGTTGAAATTAAATGTATCGGAAAGTTGTATTCGGAAAGAATAAACCAGTTTTATTTAAGAAAGGACTTGTGTCGCTAAAGTTTCGTCAGAACAAATTTACGGAAAATTAACTAACAACTGGAGGCGTAACAATATAGACAACCACTCAAGCTTTCATCAACAATCACACTTACAACTTTCTCTTTGTCAACAACAACAATTTTCTGCTTTTACTAGAAGTCCTGGATTAATATAACAAGTGGGATACCTCAGGGCTCAGTCGTAAAACCTTTGCTCTTTTTGATTTACATCAATGACATAGATGAAGGAATGGTCAATGAATTACTTAGATTTTCTGAAGATATTATAGTCTTAGGTGTTACTAGCTGTGAAGAGGATGCTGCTGCTTTACAAAAGGATTTAGATCATTTAGTGACTTGAGCAAATAAATGGCAGATGGGTTTTAATTGTAATAAATGCAAGATAATGCATGTAGGT
>NW_013667537.1:224490-227139 GCF_000517525.1 Limulus polyphemus
AGTCTTAGGTGTTACTAGCTGTGAAGAGGATGCTGCTGCTTTACAAAAGGATTTAGATCATTTAGTGACTTGAGCAAATAAATGGCAGATGGGTTTTAATTGTAATAAATGCAAGATAATGCATGTAGGTTATAATAATTTTAAGTATAATTTGGATGGGAATAACCTTAACAGTATCATGAAAGAAAGGGATTTTGATGTAACAGTTAATCAGTATCTTAAGCTATCTAAACAATGTTCTGTTGTTAGTGGTAGGGCAAATAGGATTTTAGGTTGTATCTACAGAAATACCGAAGTCAAGTCCAAAGAGATTATAATTTCATTGTATAAGTCACTGGCTAAGTCATATTTGGAGTATTGTGTTCAGCCTTGGGCTCCTTACCTTAGATAGGGCATTGAATTGTTGGAAAGCGTTCAGAGGAGAGTTATTAGAACGGTCCCTGGGATGTAGGGGTTGTCATACAAGGTGAGGTTAAGATCTCCAATATTGTTTTCTCTTGAAAAAAGAAGAGTTCGGGGGGGGGGGAAGTCTGATTGAGGTGTTTAAGATTGTAAAGGGAATTGATAATGTTGAGGCTTCATCATTTTTAATATTAAAAGGCAAGAATAGTAGGACTAGGGACACAAATATAATGCTTAGCAGGGTACTAAAGGATATGAAAATTGTATGATGAAAAAGAGACTGATTCAGTAGAGGCTTTGTAAGTTCAGAGACAAACCTTTAGTAAAAATAATAAAATATTTATTTGTATAAAATAAATTATTTTATAAAGCTCCTTTTATCACTCCCTAGAATTTTCCCCACTACAGAAATAAGACTAAGTGGGCTACAATTTCCATAGCAACTCTTATCACTCTTCTTAAAAAATAGGAATAATATTAGTAATTTCTTAATCCTTAGACATCCACCCACTATCTAGTGATCTACCAAAAAAAAAAGACAGGCTAACAAATTTTATCTTTGACCTTCTTTAAAGCCCTGGTGAAAAACTTGTCTGGTCCTAGTACCTTATTGTTAATTCCTCAACCTCTCTACTTACCACCAAGGATTTAAAATCTATACAATTCTAGTATTTCCCAAAGAAAGCTCATACTGATAATATCTCCTCTTGTAAAATCACAAGAAAACATCCAAAAACTTAGCCATCTCATAATCTTCAACAAATATTTTGCCATCAGCATCCTTTAAAGGCCCAATGACCAATATAAAATTTTGCTTACCTTTAACATACTTAAAAAGATATTTACTATTAAAGTCAATATTACAAGCTCAATCTTGTAAGACCTTTTTGATTTCCTAATTTCTCTTTAACCAAATCCTTAGCTTTCCTACAGTACTTTAAATATTTACTTCCAACCAACTGTATCTTTCAACTTAAACACATAACATTTATCCTTGGTTATTTCCTTTATTATCCTTTAACTCTTTTTAGGAATATGCTTATTTTAAATTAAAATCAATTTATTTTTAAAAATTCCCAAGATGATCCCTAGTTATATCACTTCCTTTTTTAAATCTTTATCTCAACTCACTAATGATATATCTTGTTTCATAACCTAAAAATTAGTTTACAGAAAACTAATAACAAATAATTCATTTCTTTTTATCTCAACATATAGCAAAACATTAAGGATCAAATTTAATTAGTGGAAATAATTCAGAAAGGATTACTATGATTAATCTAGGAAAAGAAGTGCTATCTTATAATTACAGGTTAAGATTTCCTAATTTCTATTGAGAAAAGAAAAGTAAGTGGTGATCATATTGAAGTTTAAAAGATTATTCAAGGAATCAATTGATTTTTGCGTTTTATTCTGAAGAGAAAAGAACAAGAGAATTGACAGAAGTATATTTGGAAAAACTAGGCAGGGTTCTAGTTAAACTACAGAATTCTATTCTGCTATCAGGGTGAATAGCTTACAGAATAAATTGTAGATGGCAGTAATGTACGCCACCACTTTACAAGACTTTAAGAGAAGAATTCAATAATTTCCTGAAAATAAAGACTAGACTTACACTTTTACTTTTCTCAAATATAGGTGTGCAATAAACGTCTTGAAGACCAAATGGTCCCCTGTTGTACATATGTTATGCTATTATAATGATTTGTTACGATAGCGAAAGTCACGTGACGCTGGTAACACGTCATGAGATTCTAGAAGGATCATGCAGGCCCGAGCGTTTTCTAGGTGCCGTCTATTTTAATATATAAACCCAGCAAATAAAGCAGAGAGAAGAAGTGACGGCATAGATAATTGCAGACAGGCAGAGATAGATAATTGAGTTAAGTGCAATACTAATAGTAAGTAAAGTGCATGAATCGTTGTGAAGTATAGCATGTGTTTAAGTTAAAGTGACTGTGGAAATTAAGTGTATTGCAAAGTTGTATTGAGAAAGAATAAACTAGTTTTATTTAAGAAAAGGCTTGTATCGCTAAAGTTTCATTGGAAAGAAATTATATGGAAAATTAACAAACAAAATGAGACTTAACGAATTGGTGTCAGATGTTGGATGAAAAAAAAAGAAACAAGAAGAACAAGAAGAGAGACAACAGCAGTAGCAAGAAAACCTGCAACAGTGGCAGCTCGAACATAAAAACAAACAACAGAGATTACAACAGTTGTTGGAGGAAAAAGAAAAGAAACAGA
>NW_013667537.1:227999-229307 GCF_000517525.1 Limulus polyphemus
AATAAAAGAACATCCCCAAGGAAGCCTGACGCTTGTTGAAGCATTGGAAGACCCATCCAGGCCAGCGGATGTGAAGATTGGAAGGTCACTTGTGGCAGGTCATCAAGTAGTAACCATAACAGTGGCCAATTAAGGAAGGGGCATTGTTGGGTGTGTGCCAGGAGGTAGAGCGAGTCAATGTTAAAGCAAGAAATACGACCATAAAGAAAGGACATCCTCTCCCAGAACAATTTACTGACCTCTATAAGAAGAGTATAGTCCATTTGTCATCGTCACAGACTCTTCAGGTTTGGGAACTTTTGGCAAATTATGCAGACGTCTTTTCAAACGGAAATATTGACCTTGGCTGCACAGACCTTGTGGAGCAGAAAATAAACACAAGCAATCACCATCCAATAAAGATCCCTCCAAGGAGAATAGCTCTGGCAAAGCAACAAGAAATGGAGAAGGTCATGGATGGTCTAATGAAGGAAGGGATAGTCGAAAAATTAGATAGTCCCTGGTCAGCTCCCATTGTGTAAGTCCAGAAGAAGGATGGGACCCAAAATTGCTTTGTGGACTTCAGGGCTCTTAACAGTATAACTGAAAAAGATTCATACCCACTGCCAAGAATTGATGATACTCTTGAAGCCCAAAGTGGAGCCAGGTGGTTTTCAACTCTGGACTTAAAGTCGAGTTTCCATCAGGTGAAAATGGCTGAAGCAGATAAACCTAAGACTGCATTTAGTTATGGCTAAGGTCTCTGGCAATACCGCATGATGTCATTTGGGCTTAGCAATGCTCCAGCAACATTTGAGAGGCTGATGGAAAGAGTACCGGAAGACCTACAATGGAGGATAGCCCTAGTGTACCTGGATGATGTCATTGTGTTTGCAGCAACTTTTGATGAGGAAATGTCCTGGCTAGAGGAAGTATTCAAACGTTTGAAAGCAGCAAACCTCAAACTCCATCCCAAGAAATGCCACTTGTTCCAGAAAGAAGTGCTTTACTTGGGTCACATTGTAAGTGAGCATGGTGTGCAAACTGATCCTGACAAGGTGAAAGCAGTGCATGATTGGCCAACACCATACAATGTGGGAGAGTTAAGAAGTTTCTTGAGACTCTTTACCTAGTACCGGAAGTTTGTGAAAGACTTTGCAACTATAGCTGCTCCACTTCATAATTGAACAAAAAAACGGCCAGAAGCTTGAATGGACAGTTTCTTGTCAGCATGCTTTCAAGGCATTGAAAGAAAAATTGGCCTCATCTCCACAATTCATTCGTCCAAATCCCTCACTGCCATACATACTGGATTGTGATGCTAGTATT
>NW_013667537.1:230131-232946 GCF_000517525.1 Limulus polyphemus
CGGTTGCCAGTGGACCTGTTAACAGGACGCCCATGTTAGGAAGAGTTGCCTGAAAATGTATCAGAGTTTGTGAACGTGTTATCGGAAAGGATGGATAATATTCACCATCAAGTGCGTTCAAACTTGAAAACATCAGCTTTGTACCAGGAGACAAGGTGTGGTTGTATAATCCCAGGAAGACCAAAGGGAAGTCTCCTAAGTTGTCTTCTCCATGGAAAGGCCCATATGACATTGTGGATCATCTCTCAAACATGACTTTCTGAATAAAATATGATCGGCGAGGCAAGCCAAAGGTGGTGCATGCCAACAGGCTTTGGTATTATCACGGTCCAGGACATTTCAGTTGGTACGAAGTGATTAATGGAACAAAAGACGCCACTGAAGATGTGTCACCTGAAAAAGCCACTGTCAAAGAAGAAATTCTACCCGGTTTTGAGAAGGGAAACAGTGAAGCCCTTGATGAAGTTACAACCACTGATGTGACTGTTACCGATAATAGGACATTTCCTGTTGGAACAGATGAACCCCACGTGAAGCAGAAGCCTACGAGAAAGAGACCAGTACGGAAGAAGATACGTTCCATAAAATTAAGAGACTTTGTTTAATTTTAATTTTGTGTTTGTAAATTCTGTACATTTAATTAAGTTATTGTTAATTATCTATTGGTTTAATGTAAGTGGCTATTGTTCTGGATGAACAATACAAAGGAAGGGGCAGAGTTATGACAGCGAAATTCTCGTGATGCTGGAAGCATGCACACTGGAGTTTCTAGAAAGATCATGACTGTTCCTGGCAACTCTAGTCTTTTCTAGGCGCCCTCTATTTTTAACATAAAAGCCCGGCAAATAAAGCAGAGATAATAATTGCAGTGAAAGCAAAGAGACAGATAATCGAGTCAAGAAGTGGTAGTGACTGTAAGTAAAGTGTGTGAATCATTGTGAATTATAGCGTATGTTTAAGTTAAAGTGACTGTAGAAATTCTGTGTATTGCAAAGTTGTATTGAGAAAGAATAAACTAGTTTTATTTACGAAAGGTCTTGTATCACTGAAGTTCCTTGGGAAGAATTTATACTGGGAATTAACATACGACCAGAGGCGTAACAATACGAAGGCTATAGTTATTGGTGATTGTTTAGTATAGCACATACATAGAACAGTCTGTGGGATAAACAGGGAGAAAAGAATTTCATTATGCTATCCACAGGCAGGGGTGGAGGATAAAACTGACAGAGTAAGTGATATAATAAAGGATTCTAGTAGTGATACAGAATTTGTAGTGCACATTGGGGCTAATGATGTAGGGAATGATGGGTCAGAGGAGCCAATTGTTAAGTGCAAGACTTTGATAGAATCACTAAAAGAAAATGGCCATAATAACTTAATTCTGTTAGGGATACTGCCAAGACTTGATCATAGAGATAAAGGTATAAGTAGGTCTCTAGGGCTGAATGCTAGGCTTGGATTAATATATAAGGATTAGCAGGTTGGCTGGACAGATTTATGAGATCAGTTCAATGGGAAAAGGTAGTTCATTCAAATAGATGGTTTACATTTAAGTAGGGTAAGGGCTAGCTTGTTTGCAAAGGTTATTACCTCAACTGTAATGGCAGCTTTAAACTTGGTCTAGACAGAGGTAAGGGCCAGAACAATGAAGAAGAAAAAAATGTAGGGAAAGTATAGAGTACAAACAAATTGCACAAGTAGTTTTAAATGTAGGCTAAATTGTTACAATTGTAATGCTAGAAGTATTAGAAATAAAATTAATAACTTTAGAGGGCTAGTCAAAACAGATGATTTTGATGTATTGAGAATACCTGAACCTTATTAAATGTAGACAATTTTGACAATAGGATACATTGTTAGGACACAATTTTGATGACAGGATTAATTGTTAGGACCTTTGCTCTTTTTTAATTTACATCAATGACATAAACAAATGAACTGTCAATAAATTATTTAAATTTGCTGATGACATTAAAGTTGTGTGTGTTACTGGAAGTGAGGAGGATGCTACTGCTTTAAAAGAGGATTTGGCTTATTTGATGAGTTGGGCAAATAAATGGCATATGGCTTTTCATTATAATAAATGAAGGTAGAATATCACAATTTGAATTATAATTTTGATGAAAATAACCTTAACGGTTATGGAAGAAAAAAGATATTGGTGTTCTGGAAAACAAGTCTCTTAAACCAAGTAAAGTTATGTTGTTAGTGACAGGACAAATAGGATATTAAGTTGTATCTATAGAAATATTGAATAAAAGTCTACAGAGGTTATAATGTCATTATATATGTCATTGATTAGACCACATTTGGATTAGTGTGTTCAGCCTTGGGCTCCTTAACTTAAAGATATCTAGGATGGAAAGGTTGTCATACAAGGATAAGTTAAGATCTATGAAAATGTTTTCTCTTGTAAAAAGAAGAATTAGAAGGAATCTGATAGAGGCGTTTAAGATTGTAAGGGGAATTGGCAGTGTTGATGCATCATCTTTTTTCATAAATGAATGGTAAGACTAGGGACATGATTGTAAATTTCTGAAGAGTAGAGGTTAGCTATATTTTTTAACAGTGTGGGTAGCCTTTGGAATAAGTTTCCTTCATATGTGGCACATACAGTTAATTTAAAGAGTTTAATGGAAGTTTGATATGCATTTGAATGATAAGTGAATTAGAGTGTTTTACTTTAGAGTTTTGTATATTGGATGGGATGGTCTAAATGGACTTATAAGTCCCTTACTATCCTTAAATTATATGTATGTGTATATATATATATATATATATATATGTGTGTGTGTGTGTGTGTGTGTGTGTG
>NW_013667538.1:0-2994 GCF_000517525.1 Limulus polyphemus
TTTCAATAGTCCAATCGCATAGAAAGCTCTACTACTGAGCCACCAGGGAACTAGCGGACGTACTAATAGAGAATATCTAATAAATAACATATTCGGTGTAATTTTTTAAGCTGAAGAATAGTGTGAGAGCATAAAGGAGTAATATTTTACACGAATAGAAGATGAACAACAAAAAGTGGTTAATTTAGACAACTAAGTATCGAGAAGAGCCTTTGATTTATATGATTTTACAAATTATATCTTTACAAAAATGGAAGTTTATTAGCTGAGACTCGTTATGCTTTCTTTGTTGATAGTTTTTTATATTTTGTTTTTAGAAATAGTATAAAAATATTGACCTACGAAAAACAAAATTGACAGAACTTTCACCGAGTTTTTTTTAATATTTTGTCATGCTTGCGATCTTCTTTTGTTCCATCCATTACCGGTGACTCAGCGATGAGTGTGTGGGTTTATAACGCTAAAAATCTGGTTTCGATACCCTTGGCTGGCACAGTTAGCCCGTTGAGCATCTTTGTGATTAGCAACAAACCACATGCTTTTTTTAATGTTGTTGAACTCTGGTTTATTAAGTAAATGCAGAAAACCAGTTCTGGTGGCCAAACACCCTATAAGCGTTGGTTTAAGGAAACAGAAGACTGGGATGCTGTTCTTAGTTCATTATGTCGGGTCAAATTAAAACTAACACCCATTCACTTGTTAAACTACTTAGGCGAGAGGAGATACGTAAATTTATCTGATCGTTGTTGTTTCATTTCGTAAAAGAAATGAAAACTTAACACACAGACTGACAAGCCAACTATAAAAATCTGCGTATTGAAGTTGATGTTTGAAGTTTTCTTTGCTTGGATGCTTTAGCACCGGGATAAGATATAGAGGGCGTGGCAGTAGAGAAGTGCGTCGAACCGTGAAACTTGCAGCATGTTACTGCAGTTAAATGTAGGACATCCATGCCTCACCTCGTAGTAATGGACTTCTAAAGAGACTGACCTACATTTATTAAAAGAACATACCTAGTTACTGTAGGGCAGAGAGAAGGTGCGAAGAAATGTAAAATATTAGTTATTCTGCATGTCAGGAACTAATGTATCGGTGTTTATTTAGTTAAGTTTATGGGGTTTTATAAATGTGATGGAAGAACATGTCGTTTGATGCAAAGAGTCGACATTAATGCACTTATTGAACTAAAATAGAAGTTATTACTATGAATACATTTGCATGATAAATGATATTAGGCTAGTATGTGTTCACCTTTTGTGTGTGTAGGCGTAAAAGTGGAGAATTGAAAAGTAAGCATTTTACAAGAGTCATTAAAGTTCTTGATACTTCAAAAAGTTTAACTGTTTTAGTAATGTAATACGAGCTACACAAAATACTTAAAAAGGTTATATTCACTAAATGAGCTCAAATTGAAGCTCGATGAAAATAGTTTTTACCTATTCGGAGGACTGTAAATCAAGAGTTTTCTAAGCTATGGATATGAGATCTTACAGAAATGTCAAACCCATTGTACACAAGATCCAAATACTTAAGAGACATAATCTTAAACAGATTTTACGAAAACAAAGAAATACTTATACATCAAAACTCACATGTTACATTGATGGATCTTTTAGATCGAACAGTTTTTGAATTCATTGTATGTCTCTTGTATAACATACAAAGTTGTCATGTTTGTTTCTTCATCTTATTTTACTTTGTATTATTATAATCATGCTATTAGACGAGTAAGACGAACAAAGACAAAATATATAAGAAGGAAAGTAGATTTTCAATAAAATATGTACACAAATGCTAAAGTTTAAATTGTGCTCAGAATAAACAGCGAAAGTAGTAGTGTGCAGAATGATAATATATGTTGAAAATACTTTTCTCCAGACAAATTTGGATTGTCTTTAGTTCAAGCGGTGGAAATTGAAATTATTTTCTTAGTTGACTCAGAATTAATCAAATGTCTTAATCATAAGATAGTTGTGAAAGACCCCATGACCTCAAATCAAACAAAACTACCTTGTGAACAACGAAAGTTACACTGAACTCCAGTGAAAGGAGATATATCCATGTCATAACCTTGGGATTATCATTAACTTCAAAGATAACCTAGAATCTTTCTCTGTTACTGCACGCATTAAATGAACGGGCGCAAGGGCAAGAAAAGATTGTTCTTTTGAAGAATGATGAGAAATGTAATGCTCCATAGATGTTTCAAGAGTCCTTCGGAGGCTCATGTACGGTTATACGAATGTAACCGCTAGATGCTGAAGAACGGGAAACACTAACAGATATCTGAAGTCACTGAATCACTTCAATTAGGCTTGGTGCTGTTTCTTTAATGTTTTGTTCCCATTCACAAATAAACGTAACTATCATTAGAATCAGAAGATTAAAATTTTTGAAAAAAATAAACAAAAACACACGATAAAAACACTTTACTAACATCGTATCAATGATCAATGCTGTTTTTCTTCTAAAACGCTACAAAATTTATGTTTAAAAAATTTCTATTTTGTAAATTCTAAGCTTCAACTCTACAAAAAAACAAATAAGATGGAACCTTTTTTTCGTTTGGCCCGGCATGGCCAGGTGTTTAGGGTCGCGGGTTCGAATCCCCGTCCCACCAAACATGCTCGCCCTTTCAGTCGTGGGGGCGTTACAATGTGACGGTCAATCCCACTATTCGTTGGTAAAAGAGTAACCCAAGAGTTGGCGGTGGGTGGTGATGACTAGCTGCCTTCCCTCTAGTTTTACACTGCTAAATTCTGGACGGTTAGCGCAGATAGCCCTTGTGTAGCTTTCGCGAAATAAAAAACAAACAAACAAACCTTTTTCGTTTCTAACTCAATAAATTATGCTCGAAGCAGCACATTAAAAATAACAGTTAGATGATATACTTTTTTGCTAAGTCGCACTGTGGTGAGAGGTGGGATTCTGTAGTACATTACAGAGAAAAACAAAACCTTAACTGTGTACTGATACCGCTAGTGGTATAATGTA
>NW_013667538.1:3191-7410 GCF_000517525.1 Limulus polyphemus
CTAGACGGTTAGCGCAGATAGCCCTTGTGTAGGCTTTCGCGAAATAAAAAACAAACAAACAAACCTTTTTCGTTTCTAACTCAATAAATTATGCTCGAAGCAGCACATTAAAAATAACAGTTAGATGATATACTTTTTTGCTAAGTCGCACTGTGGTGAGAGGTGGGATTCTGTAGTACATTAGAGAGAAAAACAAACCTTAACTGTGTACTGATACCGCTAGTGGTATATGTAAATAGGACCAAAAAAACAAGAAGAATTTGTGTGTCAGAACCATCACTAACTGGATGCAATATACATACAAAAACGAATAAAATATATGGAGATTTGTTTAACATTTCCTTACACGTTCTACTCTTTTGTCGACTAGAATTTAGGCCTACTTTGGTTTGGTTTGTATGAGTGCAATAAACCTGAACTCGTGTCGATTTTTGTGTTAATAGCGCAAATGAGGAGAAAGGATAAAATAAACAAAACCCAACTTTGGGTCATGTGCAAAATAAGGTGAACGTCCTGCTGTAATTCAATCAGCTGTAAACTAAAACTAAAGTCAGTCAACTTTCTTTAGCTTATATATTTAAAGACCAAACGATTGACTTTTTAGGCCTGAATATCATGTGGTACTTTCGCCAACTCAGTTCCCTGGCCTAGTTTCGACGGTGCGTAATACAAAAGACCTTGAAAGGACACTAACCCGAACAATACCCCTGCAGATAACACAGAAAAGAATGCGTAGATCCATTTGTATTTACAAACAATACTCAGTAACTATTTGGGAAAACAGCTTTTCCGGGCTATTTGTTGACCAAAAATAAAACTTAATGAAACTTTTATGAATATTAATGTCTTACAAAACGTGTGCTAAGCTGTTAATATGTTATTTTATAAAACAGATGCCGCTTTACGTGAATAGATTTAAATTCTTTCATCTGGAAACGTGTTTGTTTTGAATCAGAAAACCTGAAGCGCGTTTAATTAATGAGAGGTAGAATATATTTCGAAGCTTATTAGGTATATTTAGCGATATGCTTTACCTCTACCACACTTACCTGGGTATATCTAGCAGTATGTTTTAGCATTATCAGACGTATCTTGGTATATCTAGCGGTATGTTTTACCTCTATCAGATTTATCTGGTATATCTAACGGTATACTTTACCTCTAGTCCTCTAGTGGCACAGCGGTATGTCTGCGGACTTACTACGCTAGAAACCTGGTTTCGATACCCGTGGTAGGCAGAGCACAGATAGCCCATTGTGTAGCTTTGTGCTTAACTTCAAACAAACAAACTTTATCTCTATCAGAAATACCTGGTTATATCTAGCGGTATGCTTTACTCTATCAGAGCTATCTGAGATATTCAATTAAGTAAAACGTGGTAATCGAAATTATCTTGGATCGTTTACCATATCTTTAATTGTTGGTCTTTCCAAAAAATTAGAAGAGCTAGTAGCTCTTCTGGTTCATTACCATTAATAATTTCTTCAGTCAAACAGAGCTGAATTTATTGTCATTTAATCAATTTTAAAACCAAAAGTTTTTAGTCCTGGACAATTATACCACTTGGGGATCGGGATTCATAAATTCTTAAGTGCATAAACAAACTTTAAATGGTATGATAATGTTTGAATAGATTGTTTAATATAGCAATACAGTTTTTATTTTATTTTAAACAGAGGCTTTTCTAAATCATCGAATGTAGAATCATGTATTGTACATTTTGCCAAATAAAACTTTGCATATAAAACAGACCTTATAATATGTCAGTGTCTCATATTTTGCATGTCTACATCAGACTGATAGTTTCTGCTTCGTGAAGCAACAAAACAACATAAATTTATCTTGTTCCACATATAAGGTAAAAATACAAGACACGTACCAGCCTGTTCGAACGTGGAAAAAGTCACTCCTACAACACTCAACTATCATCCAAGAATAAAAAAAAAAACAACTAAGAAAAACAAACTATTAGGTCAACGTACAGCAGCATTCCAGGGTATTTGGCCATGAGTGAAATGTCTGACCTATATTGGTATAATGGGATATGCTTTGAGTTACGAGTTCCAGTAAGTGGTAACCAAAATAGCCATTATCAGAGAAAAACAACCCAAGATTCATGATCACCTGCTGTATTCTTAAATAGTCTACTTCGTCAAAAGGTTTCAGCAGTTATTCACATATCGAAAATTATAGATGGCACAGACACTCTTGTTTATAGCATTTCGAGCTACGTGTTTCGAGTTATGCCTAAGTCTTTAAAATGCGTAGCAATTAGGCCCAGTTTGACAATGAACACAAAGTGATGCAACAAAACAGAAAATATGCGAGCACTACAACCTATTATGCGTAAGATAAATATATGTAACAAGATTGTTACAGAAGGCAATATGTGGAAATATATGTAACAAGGTTGCTACAGAAGGCAATATGTAGAGTAACAGAAATGTGTGGATCTATATTTTTCACAAAAATTTTAAAAGTGTTTGTGTGTTTGTTTTTTGAGCCCTTTTTTTAAAAGCCACATTGGACTATCTGAGAATCGAACCCCGAATTTTAGCCTTGTAAATTTTTAAAACATGGGTTAGTATCGGTACATTCATGACAATATGAGTAATACAGGTAGAGTGACAGCACTGTTGTCGCTCCTTATTATAGAGACTTTATTTTAAATAGTTACGAAAATTATAGCACGCATTACACAGGCTTGTGAATTTAAACTTAATAAAAGTTCCATAATTCAGATACGCAGATTTCGAAAATAATATTCATGTTTTTCTATCACATAAGGAGAATTTAGAAATCGGGAAGAAAAAAAAACTCTTACTTATTATTATTCGTATACCACAATGAACATTTTTTATTATTATGTTTGTTAACAAAAATACAAACAAATTGAAGAAAAGAGAAGAGCATTGATGTCAAACAAATATAAATCGTCATTCATCCTGATTTTTTGTGAACTCTACGTCTTTTAGTCTCAAAACTACGTGGTGTGGTCTTTCTTTTATGTATTGCATTATGACATTTTGTGAAAAACCTGTACGTAATGGAGAAAAATGGATATCATTTTCGGATTCAGCGTACAGAAATTACTGTAGAACATTTAAAAATTTCAAGACAATAAAAACATCGCAGGCCTGTGTAATTAGTGTTTCTGTGTGCGTGTGTGTTTTCTTCTTCTGAACGTTTGATGACACTCATAGACGCAGTTGGAGGAAACTCACAATAGTTTTGAACAAAATAGCGCTAATTTGACTTTGCAACTTGAATAGAAGTATAGTTTTGTCGATTTTTAGACAATCAGTTTATTATCTTCTGTTGTCGTGGTGTGATGTAATTGCCTTTATTTCAGCTTTGAGAAGTCATAGGCTAGTGGCCTAAACTCCTAATGAAAGCTTCGCTTCTCTTCAACTTTTTAAAGCCAATATGGTTTCTTGGCTAGAAAAGATTTGAACAAAGTGATAACATTTTTGCTTGTTGATATTTTGATAGATGAAAGAGTTTCTGAACAACTTCCGCCACAGTTACAGTCCTGATTTTATTTAAAACTTGCAAAAAAAAAGGTTAATTTGTAATCTTATATTTTATTTGAATTATGGTGTTGCAGCATGTGTGTTTACTTTACGCATTTTGCACTCGGCCCAATCATGCTTCGTTTCGTAAAATTGGCCACTATGTTATACCTTGTTTACATTAGGCCTTATCTGCCTGTGTGACTGTTTGAATGGATAAATAAAATCAATGTAAATAAGTGCTAAATAAGAGAATATAAAACTTACACCAAAAGAAACCCCCCTGATAATTAAATTATAAACAATTCTGTTTACTTATAATTTTGGAATGTAAAAAGTTATTTAACATCAGTGATCAAGAACACATTGAAATTACATGCGGTACTTTTCGAATAAAAGCTCAGATTAAATTTACTGTCTTATAAAATAAAAACTTTCTAGAAACGTTTTACAAGACTATAGGAAGAAATAACAACAAGTAATTGAAAAACTACACTCAAGATAAGCATTATTGATTGTTTCTTAAGAAAAGACATATCACAATGAAATATTTTTAGTCCTCCAGTGGCACAGCGGTATGTCTGCGGACTTACAACGCTAGAATCAGTGTTTCGATACCCGTGGTGGGCAGAGCATAGATAGCCCATTGTGTAGCTTTGTGCTTAATTACAAACAAACAAAATATCTTCAAATTTTAAAAACTGTTT
>NW_013667538.1:7420-19325 GCF_000517525.1 Limulus polyphemus
CATTATAATGCCCCCACGGCTGAAAGGGCGAGCATGTTTGGTAGGACGGTGGTTCGAGCCCGCGACCCTCAGATTGCGAGTCAAGTGCCCTAACCACCTGGCCATGCCGGGCCATTAGTGATATAGTGGCACTGAAACTGAAATATTATTTGCTTCTTCTTCATAACGACTATGAAAAAGTCTTGCTTGGCAGATTTCAAACTTCAACTTTTGCTTGTAAAACTGGTTTTATAAATTTTCTTTAAATAGTTTCAAATATCAGATTTAACGCATCAGTTTTCATGGGCGTAGAGCTAGTTTATCACAGATTTATTGAATTGTGAGTAAAAATTAATTGACAATTCTCTCAACTTAAGATTCAACTCTGGATGTCATGGTTTTTATATCGTTATAATGTCAATTCAGTTTTTGGAGGCGGTTAAGGAATTTTTTTGTTGTTGTAAAATATATTTACACTACAATTATTCTTTCATTCCAAAACTAATTCATAAGTTATATCTGTTTAATAATAAAACAAAAGACGAACTTAATAATAGGAAGCATTTATTAATCGTTTAATAAATGCTTCCTATCATTACGTTCTTATTTTGCTTTATTACTAAGTTACATTTTCCGAAAAATGATTGATTATATTTGTTTGTTTTTAACCCTCAATATAGGTTTTACCTGCTAATCAATAAGTAAAGGTTATTTAAGTTATTTGTTTCTGCGTTGCGTTAGATGGTAAATGATTGCTTTAAAATCTCAAGTATATTTCCACTGCTCTTAGGATGTCTTGTAATTTGTCCAAATGTTTTTATCTATATTTAATACGATTTATTTTATATGTGTGTGTGCTATCAACTGCGCAACTGTCAATATACTTTTTACGTAAGGGCGCATGCGTCAAAAAGAATAACGGATTCATTTAACCTTAACGTGTGTGATTGGCTGATATCGTACGTGTGACGTTGCTGCTAGCCTTGCATAGCTAAATCTCTGTAAGCGAGGCGTTTTATATATGAGCGCTTACGATGAAAAATGTTTTATGCAATAGTTAACTATTCTCACGAACTGCACTATTTCGTGCACGCATTACTCTTTACATCATTCTTCTGAATCGGACAAATAAATTGTTCTGGTTGTGTCCTAGTAATTCAACTGATGAACCGAACTTTTACAAAAGAGAAAGGATACACACGAATCAGAAGTTGATTTAACTGGCGATTTTCCCTTGAATCTCTTGAAGTAATGACCTACTTTCAAGAGCTTCTTCTCTTAAAGGACATGCGATAATTGTGTTACCTGCGTGTTATTTAGGTAGCTCTCTCCTCAGCCATGTGGTTGCGATATTGGAGCTACTTAACCAACTTCAAGTGGACCTTCGCTCTAGGAATTCTTCTAATTTTGGGTATGGTGTATCTTTATAGTAGTTATTATTTACTTTTTTTGTGAAATTACAGACGTTGTATTGAATTGTTTTTTCCATATATGTATGTATATGTGTGTGTTTATTAGTTATATTTCTATTTTTCTTGACTGAAATTTAATATAGTAATCCGTGTTTTAAATGCGCACGAGTTTTATTTATGTATTACATTATATTTTTAAACAATACATACTGTTCAATAGTTTTTGCAAATATGGTTTATGCGACAAGATCGAACTGATAGTGCTAGCGTAAAATAGTCCAGGATAAAGAAAAGTTTAAAACTCTTCGTATTTTCTATGCGTTCAATATTATAAAAAAACACAATAAAAAAGAACAACAACAAAAAAACAACAACAACAAAAAAAAACCCACAGCAATTCGACGTAAAAGTAATGTAATATTTTTTTATAAATAATATTTATTATATACTTCTTAACGTTATAAAATATTTAAATTTGTGATGTCATCTGTTGAACAATTCCCCAGTTTTTCAGACTGGCAACCATCTTTACGTATTCAAATTTTAAATGACTTTTTCTTCAAGATGAAATTGAAACAATAACTTTGTTCATTGGTTAACATGATGGTACAATCAAATTAAACTTTATCGGAGTTTAACCCAGATTGCGTATTGTTTACGAAATACTATTTTTTTGGCGATATGAGGGTGTAACACCTAACGAGTTAATTCGTTTGCTTCAAGGACAGTATAGGTATTTGGTAAGTTACCCAAACTCTTTTAGTGTGCTTTGTTTCACCATAAAGCTGAAATTAAAAATATTATCCGATATATTTTGATTCGATTGGTAACTCACAGTAGTTAAAGTGAGACTAAGGAGATCCCTCCCCCCTCTCCACCAAGCTATATGGAACGAGGTGTCAAGAGGAGCTGAAACAATATTATAGGATAATTGAAAGCTTCTGGAGGAAGTATCATGAGGAGCACGCGAAAACTGGTATTCATAATATCGAAATTGTAGTTAACTATTCACGATGAGTGGATCTGGGAGCGATGGGTGTAGCGAAACTTTTACCTTTCATGTAAAGTCGTTCAAGGTTGTACAGCTATGGTTGTCATCGAAACTAATGATGACTTGTTTCTTCTCCAGTATGTTTTATAAACTTTTGTAAGAAGAGTGATCTGGTCACTGCTACTCCTTCAGCTCCACTTTAACCTCTACTTATTGACATTTTATATTCTTAAGGACAACATAACTAACAGTAGTTTTGTAAAGGCTTTTGACTGGTATGAAATATATATGTTTCATTGAATATCAAGTTTCTCAATTAATAAAAGAGTAACTCAAAACAAACATTGAAAGAGCCACTTACGGTCCAGAATTATCCATTAGAGTAAGACTAAAATATTACTGTTTTAAAGATGGCTTTGGCAACATTAGTATCATTAATAGTGAATTTTCAATACCGACTGCATTTCATTAGTCTTATGATGTATAACATTTCGTTATCCACACTGAGGCCTCAGCAAAAATACACCAGGAGACTTCATTCAAGTCAATTTTATTAAATATTCACTCCTATAAAATTCTAACTTTTGTACTTTTAGATATTTATTCTTCTTTGTAACAATCTTGGTTATTTTTGAAAACACTTTTATAATTAGTTAATCTGCATTATTTTATAAAGGTAATAATATATTAAATAAAAAATATAGATGAATTGTTCTTTGGGCCTAAAATAATCGAAGAAGTTTTCATGAATCCTTATGATAATCATAAAGAAAAAATAAACTGTTTTTGCGTAAGTTATTTTAGTTCTACTTTATCTAATTTTGTTCCTATAACAAACTTAAGTAATATAATAAACTTTCATAAAGAAACTGTACTTTTCTTTCTAGCCTCTACGTCACAGTAAAAAAAGTAATAACATAGATAATTCCAATGTGTTTATTACTTGATAATGTCACCTTACGTTTTGACTATCGTACATTTTGTTTATTGATATTCTGGTTTCACAGTTTTTCTCATATGCATATTTTCAAGGTATTTAACCGTAAAATAACTTAATAATTTAAATAAGTTAGCATATTTTAAGGTAGTTGTTAATTAGCATTGTGGGCCAGGCATAGCCTACAGGTTGACGTATCCGGCTGCGGACAAAAGGTCCAAGGTACGAAACGTAATATGCCGTTGAACACTCTCCGCACTTTCAGCTATGTAGACAGTACAGCTATGAAAATCAATCTAGTCATACGGTTAAAAGTAGTTGCATAAGCGGTAGGGGGATAAAAGATGCTGATTGGTTGCCCTCTTTCTGGATGGCAGTTCTAGATTATGGATGACTATGCTTGAATCTTAGGGGTTTCTTTCCTGACTGTTTAGCCCATGTGTTACACAAGATGCTATTCAGGTTAAATATACCAGATAACCTAGTTATGTTCTAATTTAGACTAACTATAATTAATATTGTGAATATATTCTGAGAAACCAATGACTAAAAGTATAAGAAAACGGTGTTTTAAACGACGCCTGGTAGTGAGACACAGCATGAATTTTCTGCATTTTCTAAATACAACTCAACACTATTAAGAGCTAAAGTTTAGTCGTTTTTACTACTTGCTAAAAAAATTTTAAAAATCAACAAAATAGCAATTATTTTAAACTAGGCTTAAACGAGATACAGAAATCAAAACACGAGGAAATCTTGTGAAGTGATAATACCAAACACCAATCTTAGAATTGCCTCATTAGCTGATGAAATAACTTATTTGTTATTCCCTTGTTAATTACAAGTTAAATATATATATATGGTATGTATGGAACTTGCCAATAAATTCTTCTAGAAAAAATTCACTATCAAATTAAAAAACTGCAGTAAATTGTTTTACCCCAGTTATATACTACTTTAAATCAGCGACCTCTTTAACAAAAATTGTAACAGGTTATTATAAAAATTATTCAACCAATATTTGCATAAAAATCACACACATACACACACACACACAAATAACATAATTCATAAGGTGATTTATTTTATACATCGTTAATTTGTACACGTGTATTTGTTAAAATTCTCATGCATGACATGTGAATGTGTAGCTTTGCGCTTAACACGAGATATAGTGAACTACTTTCTTAGGTAATTTGTTTGCCATTGTGGAGACTACGTGCCGAACTTGAGCAAGGTCTATTGAGCCAAATACGAGTTATAACAGTGTAGCTGTAATCAAAGCATAAATAGTCCATTCTGTAGCTTTGCGCATAACAACAAATGAAAGGACAAGTAAACAACAACAACACAATGTTACTCGGAAAATGCATGACATTTCCTAAGACAAAATTTATATCATTGTGTGAAATGATACGTCATGTGATATCACAGCAAGCAGGACTATATTGAACATGTCGCTAACAGCAGTCTATTGACTTATCCCAAGTGTCCAGTGCAATGTTACGAAGAGGGGTGCCGTTCACGTGTCACGTGACAGAATTATTGTAACATGTGGGATATATAAAAAAATCATTAAAAAAAGTAATTAGCTTCAGTACAGTTTAACGCCTTTACAAAACCAGGAAAATATAATATTAGAACAGTAACTAAATGTATATTACATTAATAAATACGTGTTTGCAACAATGAGCAATGGTTATGTTTTGAAGATCTGTTAATCTGTGAATCGAATCTGACAGAAAACGTCAAACAGCTTTCACGATCCACATTCTCTCTCTATAGTTGATTAATCGCAAATATGGGTCACAAGTAACCAGAGGCCAATCGTAAGGTAGTCCCTCATACACAGGGCAACATATGATATAATACAAAGAACCCATGAAACAGTAGGTAGCCTTCTTAACCTAGTCCTGCTGCAGAAAGAGCTGAATAAGAACACGACCTTGACCGGATTTACCATAATTAAAACTACATACAAAATTAATTTTAAAAGTATGAAAAATAAAATAGTGCGATATGTGATATCTACATCCTCAAACTAATAAGCTATTTCATATACTCCAATAATTGCATGTTGTTACTTGCAGAGTGTAAAATCACACATGTATAATTATCACATTAAATATATTACTAAAACATATTTGTGCACAAATTCGTACTAAAATTATCTAAAGTCTGGTTGAAGTTTAGAACTGTGCATCAATTTATACAGAGAAAAACAGCAACATACACAAACCATAAAGAAAATATAAATAAGGGAAGTATTTTGACTCTTAAGATATAATAAGTGACCGCTAACATAATATAAATAAGGGAAGTATTTTGACTCTTAAGATATAATAAGTGACCGCTAACATAATATAAATAAGGGAAGTATTTTGACTCTTAAGATATAATAAGTGACCGCTAACATTGAACATTCTGCAAAGTGAAAGCACGAAACTGTTTACACAAACAATAGAATGTATTACCTCAAACTAAATTAACTTTAGTGTAATCTGCATGAAAAAACAGTTACATACACGAAATATTCAATAAAAACAGGCTCGTTAGTTTGTTTTGGATCTCTGTACTAGCCGCTCCCGGTTTTGAATTGATAGGCTAGAAGAAAGGCAGCTAGTCAACAATACCCACTGTCAACCCTCGAATTAAAGGGGACTTGATCGTTACTCTATTATAACAGACCCACGACCTCAAATGTGGAGCAATTTTGTGTGTGTGTGTGTGGTAAACGGACGCAAACCATGGACCCTCGGGTTCACATTTTGGTATGATAACTACTTGGCGATGACTGGCTCACGCTCATTAGAAAATTAGTTTAGAGGTAAGGCTTTGGTATCTCACACTGAACAATACGTGGTGCGTCACATAGACTAAGTGGTCATGTTAGAGACTTGAAGAGTCCTTAATCTATAACCGTTGATCAGAGAGAGTGTACCCAGTCAGTAGTACCCGCTGCCTACACGACTACTCTTAACAGTATAATGGGATTGACTCTCACTTGTCAAATAGTCTCACAGATGAAAGTGCGCAACGTGTTCAGAGGCATATCGTGGCTTGAACCTTGGCCTTTCTGTCCGCAGTACGACACACTAGCCACTAGACAATGTCCAACTTTATATAAAATAGCTTTGTTTGCTTGTTTTCGGATATTTGTGCAAATGTACTCAAGTGCTACTTGCACTAGCTGGCCTTACTCTTTTGAACAGACAGACTAGAGGGAAAGCAGCTAGTCAACAGCAATGACGTTTTTGCTAGACCGAATAATGAGCTTTGACCGTCGCCTTTATAACGCATAAAAGGCCCCAAAATGCAGATCGATTTTTTATATTTATTTTTTACGGCAACGGAATGCGAAGGATAGACCCTAATCATTGAGTCACATTCGGTTTGAGGAAAGAACTAGATAGTCTTGACCAATGATCATTGAGTCATGTTCGGTTTGAGGAAAAAAACTAGATAGTCTTGACCAAAATACTCACCAACTCTCAAAGTACGTAATTTTGTTATTTGTAGTAAGGAGATTAACGAACAGATTCAAAAGAAACTTCAAACAAATTTGTAGTTATGGTCCTGTTAATTTTGTTAGTTAGTAAGTTGCTTGGAGTCTATGTACATTACAAGAATGACAATGAATATTATAAACCATATATCGGAATATTAAAAAACCTGCAGTCAAAACATTTTGATTTTATATATTGATTACTTTACCAGAATTCTGTATGGCCCGGCATGGCCAGGTGGTTAGGGGAATTCTGTATGGCCCGGCATGACCAGGTGGTTAGGAGAATTCTGTATGGCCCGGCATGGCCAGGTGGTTAGGGGAATTCTGTATGGCCCGGAATGGCCAGGTGGTTAGGGGAATTCTGTATGGCCCGGCATGGCCAGGTGGTTAGGGGAATTCTGTATAGCCAGGCATGGCCAGGTGGTTAGGGCGCTCGACTCGCAATTTACTGGCGCGATTGTCATTGCTGACGGGATGAAATATGGATCCGTCGTGTCAAGATCGACTTTTCTGCACTTTTTTCATATCTTGACTTGTATATATTGTCTAATTTGCTAGTAAATGAACGGAGAACTAGGTGATTGTGTAGCGGAGGTCATGTTTATACGAATAACGTTTACGTCCAATATGGCCGCAAATTGTTGCCGTGTTTACTTTGGTCACATGACTGCATAACCTCTATATCAGTTTATATGGCCTGACATGGTCTGATGGTTAGGTTATTCGAGTTGCAATCCCTGAGCATGTTCGAATCCCTGTCACCAAGCATGCTCGCCCTTTCAGCCGTAGGAGCGTTATTATGTCACGGTCGATTCCACTATTCATTGGTAAAAGAGTAGCCCAAGAGTTGGCGGCGGGTGGTGATTACTAGCTGCCTTCCTTCTAGTCTTACACTACTAAATTAGGGACGGCTAGCGCAGATAGCCCTCGTGTAGCTTTGCGCAAAATCCATAACAAACAAACAGCGGTATGTCTAAGGGCTTTTAACGCTAAAATAGGGTTTCGATACCTTCGGTGGGCAGAGCACATGTAGTCTACTAAGCCTTGCTCTTAACAACAAACAAACGAAAAGTTTCGCTGCACTTAGCTTTTTATTATAAACTGCATTCTGTATGAAATGAATTATCTGTTGTGTAACTGATGTATTTAATTTAGAGAGCAAGTTTAGAAACAAAAAATATATACTTATACTTTATAATAAGTTAAGAAAGGTTTACTAGTAATACTACGAAGTGTGAAATGTTAATTATAATGACTTTTTAAAACATTGCATTTCTTGAAACTCAAAAGATATGTAACCTACGATATTGAGTTATTTTCAATTGGAACTTAACTATTTCATGCAAAATATAACACAAAAATAGGGCATCCACACATAGAACAACCAGTGGACATTTGTCGACTATAGCTTTTTCTTATCCCACGCCATAGTTTCAGTGTATTTCTAGTTTTCATTGGCAACGCTCGAATTAAAAACAAAAGTAAACTAGTGATATATATATATTTTAGATATAAGTATATCATAATGCTTTATCACATCAAAAGCATTACAGGTTTTTTTTTTTACTCACTGAATAGAAATAACATCAGTGTATAATAATGTACTATACAAAGTTATATATTATAACGTTTATTGGAGTAACTAAGCAATCTTGTCAAAGAATAAAGCATTTTAATATATTTCACAAATGTGAAATTTTATGGACTATCATATCTGATTAGTAACTCCTACGCACAAGCATGTATGTCACCGACAGTGATCGTTTTGTTTTTACAACAGCTAACAGTCTACAAGTTTGCTCCAACAGCCACACCAGCCTAGACTTCGAAATTTCAGCAAATACTTTGTCAACCACAAAGAAAGTAGTTGATCATTTTGGTCGAACAAATGACTCGTACAAGGAAGCCAACAATTCCAAAGAATTTAATAACAAACACACAACGCGTCCCTTACGAACTCGACGCAGTGTCCTACAACTGGCTAACGTGTTGAAGTGTGTCACAGGTTGCGATCCTCTAACTTACAAAGGATACGGATGTTACTGTGGTTATATGGGAAGAGGAAATCCAGTGGACGGAATTGATAAGTAAGTATTGTGTATGAAAATAACGTTTTATTAAAATTAATTTAAAAAATACAAAAATATACATTGCTCCGTCAGAAGGGTACAGAAATGCAATCATAGAAGGTTTCTAGTAAATGCTATTCGAGTAAGGCGGAACGTGCCTTTGACCAGAATAACTACTTCTATTTTGCAAGTCGTACTCACATCTGGATTCTGACAGTCGTCCTATGAACAGAATGCATCTCACACCATTTCACACAATTAGAATTCTTTACCTTACCATCGTCTCAACTCACCTGTCTTCTGATTCCTATTCTTAAGTACTGAAGATTGCGTATGCCCTAGAATTATCAGTGTTCGACTACTAACTCACGAAAAGTTTGAATCGTGCACTTCCTTCAACATCAGCGACCTTTTTTATCTTGTGTGCCTCTTTACTGATATTTACTGAGTTCCCTTATAGAGCATAAATACATCTAGTTGCTTCTGGAGTGGCAGTATATGCTGTTCATATCGGTACGATCCTATGGTGAAAACAAAGGCATAATAAAGTGTGTCTATACGGCTTAAATATTATACTGATTAAACAGAAAATAAGTGTGTAAAATCGAACATATTATGTATCTCGATTCTCCCCAACATAAATATACTTTTTTTTACCAATTACATATAAAATAATTGAAGATTTAACTTACCTTGTTAACTTACTTTACCTTGTTAAGCAGTACTCACTATGTTTTTGTACCTTACCTTAATAAGCAGTACTTACTACGTTTTTTTGTTTTTATCACAGCCCACTAAGTGTTAAAAATGTTTGATACACGATAATGTAACAATCGATTGATGGAGTATTTAAAACAAACGATGTTGAAAATTGAAAGTTTACCAACCAGTTGATTTTTTATTGGTTCAAATTCCACTTTTCACAGAGCAGTGTGTCACATTCTGAATAGTGTTTAAAAAGTACCGAACTGAAAAACTTAAAGGTTCAGTTGCCTGACACAAGTAAATAAATTGGCATAAAAAAAAGACTTCATTTTTAGAAGACTGCTCGTGAATTATCAGTAAAACAATTAAATCTCTAATTTTTATGGAATTTTAAAAAGAGTGTTATTATTGTTGCATTAGTTATATCTTAATCTAGTTAATGTGCCCAGCATAAATATTCCAGTACGAAATGTTCATTTTTAGTAGGCAAATATTACTAAATAATAATACTACTAGGTAAGCCTTAATATAGTCAACAATTTTTAATTAGTGCCTACTTCAAGCATTTAAGTTGGCCCATAGTAGCTACGCCTAGTTTTTCTACGATTTAATTGTATATTCAAACAATGTTCGTCTTAAAATAGTCAACAGTCTTTAATTAAAGCCTACTTCAAGTATTTAAATTGGCTCATAGTAATTACGCCTAGTTTTTCTACGATTCAAACAAATAGCCAAGTTGTGTCAGATGTAAAATACACACATTTCTGTTTTGATTTCTATCCCAACTTATGTTTTAACGGAACTAATTCTGTGATTATTGTTATGAGTGAGGCAAACTACAGCTAGAGTCTTTATTTAGTGAGACGAAACTGTTATGATTATTTCATAATATCTAACCCAAAAACTGTCAGTACCATCTTAAAGTTACATTTTTGGTCTTAGAATTATGCAGCCTAATAACCCACTGACCAACTGGAAAATGTTTTTGGTGGAATGATTGCGACAACAGGAACTTTTTTTCTTTGTTTTTGATGTTGTTTTCGTTCTCTTTTTTTTTTCTTTGAGGGGGGTGGGGGTACTATGGAGGTCAAGCATCAATTAGCCTTGAATGCAGTTGTTAAAAGTACAGCGAGTTTTACTGAGTTAAGGAAGGCTATCCCGGATAGCATAATTCAAGGGCAAATAATACGGATGTCGACTGTGCGTTGTGTCATTAAAACACTTGTTTGTATTCTTCAGCTGTTGAGTGTAATTTGAAATCATCAAACGGCCTGAATGACACGTAAGGCGATGAAGACTCCTACGCTTCTGTCATGGTCATTGCCAAAAATAGTCAGTTTCTTCAATAACACTTTGCATCCAAAATCCGTCAAGGATTGCTGGCGCCAGGTAAATAAGGGGTTCGGGAATTCCCTCAGGTAAAAACTTCCCGTCCCTTGGCATACAAATATATATATTACACTGCTTTGGTAATAAGAAATATTTTAAATTATTTCGATAGTGGGAAATGTTTTAGGGTGTTTTGACAATGAGAAATGTATTACAGTGTTTTGACAACGGGAAATGTATTACAGTGTTTTGATAACGGGAAATGTATTAGTGTTTCAATAATGGAAAATGTATTACAGTGTTTTGATAATGGGAAATGTTTTATAATGTTTTGATAAAGGGAAATAAATGTCTTTTATAGTGTTTCATCTCCAAAGCTTCAGTTAGAAACTGTTAAGCTGACTGTCTGAATTTTCTCAATATGATAAAATCGCCATCTGTTTTATAACAGATAATAATCAGCTATTTTTAAATTCATATTTTCTGTTAGAATATCTAGCTATCTGTAGTTTTGTCAAGGTCTATTTATTAAGCCTCAAAAATTTAAATAAATCTTCCCCAAAAGCCTCATTAACAGATTGTGCCAAACACAACTGAATATATTTTTCTTCTCATTAACAGATTGTACCAAACACAACTGAATAAATTTTTTCTCATTAACAGATTGTACCAAACACGACTGAATATATGTTTATTCTCATTAACAGATTGTACCAAACACGACTGAATATATGTTTATTCTCATTAACAGATTGTACCAAACACGACTGAATATATTTTTATTCTCATTAACAGATTGTACCTGACACAACTGAATAATTTTTTTCTCATTAACAGATTGTACCAAACACGACTGAATATATTTTTATTCTCATTAACAGATTGTACCTAACACAACTGAATAAATTTTTTCTCATTAACAGATTGTACCAAACACGAATGAATACATTTTTTCTCATTAACAGATTGTACCAA
>NW_013667538.1:20296-29393 GCF_000517525.1 Limulus polyphemus
TTTCAACATACTCATTAGTAAGTGTTTAAAGTATTATAAAACTTTCAACATACTCATTAATAATTGTTTAAATTATTATAAACTTTCAACATACTCATTAGTGAGTATTTAAAGTATTATAAAACTTTCAACCTACTCATTAATAATTGTTTAAATTATTATAAGACTTCAACATACTCATTAATAATTGTTTAAATTATTATAAGACATTCAACATACTCATTAATAATTGTTTAAATTATTATAAGACATTCAACATACTCATTAATAATTGTTTAAATTATTATAAGACATTCAACATACTCATTAATAATTGTTTAAATTATTATAAGACATTCAACATACTCATTAATAATTGTTTCACTTCTAACATGAACATGTATCGCTGACATGGATGACATGTGTTCTGTTTTATAATAACACTTTCAATTTTTTATCAAGCTGTTTCAGTTTAATATATTTCCGAATCATTAATAATACTTTTAAAACAACATTATCTACCTTTTCCTCTTCCTCTGACAGAGTAAGTTTCATACCAAAGACCGGTCGGTATATGGTATAATGCTCCCAAAGAAGTCGAAATCAGTTAAGAATTAATTTTCACTTTCGTTTCTGGTTATGAGTAGAAAAATCAAATGTTAGAAACAACATAGCCTGGAGCAGTACAAAAGATAGACGTAAGACATATTAGTTTTCGTTTGACTAAATGAAATGGAAATGCACAAAACAAATGGAAAATATTGTTTTATTGAAAAGAACTATAACTACTTTAGATTTCATCAGTGCTGACAGAAATGTATCTGATAAAACCCGCTACAGTACACACGTCTACAATGGCAAAGCTCTTGCTCAGCGGAGTCTCATTTGCATTTTAACGTTTGTAATCTTTTTGTTGTAAGAAATATTTGTGTGTGTGTTTTGCATATTTAGGTTTGTTTGGTTACGTTGAAAGTTTAATCTCTTGTATGAGTGTGTGAATATATTTTCTACATTAATACATAAAGTTCTCCAAGTGTATTTATATGTATATACTTTCTTTCTAAAGGTGCTGCTTAGAACACGACTGGTGCTATACCTATTCTGCTTTAATCTCTTGTATGAGTGTGTGAATATATTTTCCACATTAATACATAAAGCTCTCTAAGTGTATTTATATGTATATACTTTCTTTCTAAAGGTGCTGCTTAGAACACGACTGGTGCTATACCTATTCTGCTTGTCATCAGCTCCTCGTTTATTTTGTTTCTTACCGATTTCAATGTGCTGCTCCTGGAAAAGCTCACTGTAGTAAGTACCAATCACTATTCATAACCTAGTAGTCACTGTCCTTATCAAACTGCTTTATTTTTTAATTGTAGGTATTTTGGTTTCAGAAGCTACACAAGGGCTATTTACACGTAGCCGTTCCTAATTTTGAACCGACTTTTTGGTTACTCAAATCAGTAGTGGGATTCAACGTCACTCGTATAGCACACACTCATGGCCTCGATGTGCGGAGCGCAATTTTGACGACAACGAGATCCCAAGATTCACAGTCCAGCACGCTAACTGATTGAC
This sequence comes from Limulus polyphemus, assembly GCF_000517525.1. Classification (NCBI taxonomy): domain Eukaryota; kingdom Metazoa; phylum Arthropoda; class Merostomata; order Xiphosura; family Limulidae; genus Limulus; species Limulus polyphemus. Next base: position 21,854 of record NW_013667538.1, read on the forward strand.
TACACCCGTCCCTCAAAGTGTGGAGCTCGCTATAGTTGCGAACCATGAATCCTCTGATTCACAGTCCGGATGTGCTAATCACTGAGCAAATAACTGTAGGATTATACAGATTATCTTCTTACGTAATCACTCTAAGGAATTGTTGTTACATGTCAGTTTTATATTGTTGTTACATGTCAGTTTTATGTTGTTGTTACATGTCAGTTTTTTTACGTTATTTTGAAGTAACACAACGAAATTCAGTTTTTGTAGGATATTTAGAAGTAACACAACGAAATTCAGTTTTTGTAGGTTATTTAGAAGTAACACAACGAAATTCAGTTTTCTTACATTATTTAGAAGTAACAACGAACTTCACACGTAATAATTTTAAAACGTATTTGTTTTTCATTTACATTGGTAATTATCATGTATATTTCATTAAGAATATTTTTAGTTTCTACAAAAACAGCTTAGTAAACTACTAGTGCTGTCACTCGCAAATCTAGGGAGAAATAGAATACTAAGTTTCTAGAAACTTTAAAACTACTGTGGGGTTTCTAAGAGGTCTTTTCTTGGCGAGAGTTTTTATATTTTTCAAACGATTATCTTACTTAGCCGAACTTTTGTACAGAAATTCCTAATTCACTTGTGTAAATATTTGATTGTAAAGTGTACTATTTTAGAGGCAAGTGATTTACTTAACACGTTTATTCAAAAGTTTTAATATAAAATTTTGTTTTCTACGAGAACAAAAACAACTTAAAAATCAACTTTTAATCTTCTTTCTTCATCTACGACTATATCAAGTACGAAAATGCTGTTTTTAATTCTGATTTTCACACCCAAAAATTCCGAACGAGACACGCTCCTTTTCCCAATGGAGATTTCCAGTTTAAGACGTAATCTCCATTTACTTTAAAATATGTGCATATTTTGTGTCTTATATTGAACTATAGTAGTATTTTGTCACTTATGTACACCCATTGTCACTTTCAGCCTTTTGTTTTCCAACATTTTTAGGGAAAAATTAGCTAATAACGTAATATATATTTTGTCATTTTATTTATGTTTAGAGTAAAATGTAAAATGGTCCTCTGACTAAAATAAGATCCATAATTCACTTAGTAGCTGTAATTGTGTTTTAGATCAATGTTTCCCAAAGTGGGGGCCGCCAAAAAATGTGCCGAAAAAAAAAGATGCTGAATTAATTCTAATTCTAAATAAACAATAATCCGATAAAAATTATGATGAATTAATTAAATGATACAGCATGTCGAAAGGAGATGTTATTGTTTTTACTACAGCACTGTTTTCCATTCACCATGCTAAAGTAGTGTGTGTGTGTGTGTATGTGTATGTGGGGTGGGGGGGGGGGAGAACCACGTCAGTCGGTCGCGAGAGAGTGTTGACTGATTGTGTTCACACTTAAGCACCTATAACGTAAGTTTGTTTGTTTGTAGTTAAGCACAAAGCTACACACATGGGCTATCTGTGCTCTGCCCACCACGGGTATCGGAACCCGGTTTCTAGCGTCTGCAGAGATTCCGCTGTGTCACTCACTGGGAAGCCGTAAGTGTAAGACAGGTTAGCCTACATTTGCTATATTTTTCGTAAACTGTCAATAACAGTGGTGAAAGTCGGCCGGTACAGCGTACTAGTATGCAATATTTGGAATTTTATGATTTTTCTTTTCAATTACTAAAACGTCCAATGCGATACAAAACAAATCTTCAGTTGTTTTGTTTCGATAAGATTGCAAACGTATAATTTAACAAAAAAACTACTTCATAGATATAATTAAAGTTCTTTAGTAATTATTTCTTGAAATTGACAAATCAAATTTTAAGGCATTTTTATGGGTCGGGGGCCTCAAACTTTTTTATTCACATCAGGGGAGCCTCAGACTAAAACAGTTTGGGAACCACTGTTCTAGGTGATATCTTTTAAACTCACGTTGTACTGTATGCTCGATGCCAGAATTGGAATAGATTTGTTTTTATTTGGCGCAAAAAAAACAACAAAATTTTATCTATTTACAAAAATTAATAGTTGAATATAGTTCTCCATTAATGTAATGATATTTTTCAGTGATCAGCTTCAATAGCCGTACACTTTATGCAACCAAGAAACAATAGCTCACAGTAACACAGCGGTAATTCGGACCAGGTTTTGATATCCGTAGTGGGTACAGCACAGATAGCACATGGTGTAGCTTTGTGCTTAAATACAAACAATAAGCAGAACACAAAAGTTCTTCTCATATTCCGATTCATAGTTGTTTAGCCTTATGACATCAAGAATATCTACATCTGTTTAGTTGTTTAACCTTATGACATCAAGAATATCTACATCTGTTTAACCTTATCACATCAAGAATATCTGCATCTGTTTAGTTGTTTAACCTTATGACATCAAGAATATCTACATCTGTTTTCCGATTCACAGTTGTTTAACCTTATGACATCAAGAATATCTGCATCTGTTTAGTTGTTTAACCTTATGGCATCAAGAATATCTACATCTGTTTAGTTGTTTAACCTTATGACATCAAGAATATCTACATCTGTTTAGTTGTTTAACCTTATGACATCAAAAATATCTACATCTGTTTTCCGATTCATAGTTGTTTAACCTTATCATATCAAGAATATCTACATCTGTTTATTTGTTTAACCTTATGACATCAAGAATATCTACATCTGTTTAGTTGTTTAACCTTATCACATCAAAAATATCTACATCTGTTTTCCGATTCATAGTTGTTTAACCTTATGACATCAAGAATATCTGCATCTGTTTTCCGATTCATAGTTGTTTAACCTTATGACATCAAGAATATCTGCATCTGTTTAGTTGTTTAACCTTATGACATCAGGAATATCTGCATCTGTTTAGTTGTTTAACCTTATCACATCAAGAATATCTGCATCTGTTTTATAAACTCAATCCATGTGTTGCCAAAAATTCTCCTTACAACTGAAACGCTGATATTTATGTAATTTTCGTAAATGTGTTATCATAATAACGGTTAAGTCTTGTTAATTTCAGGAGGCGATGACTATACTGTTGACGGTGAATGTGCTGCCCAGCTTTGTAAATGTGACATAGCCTTCGCTTACTGCGTAAGTAAGTATTCTTGTCCCTCGCATCGTGCCTCATGTCAGTCTTCATCGCCATCAATCACAATTACATTCCACAACGTAGTGAAGGTCACAAGCAACATAAATGGGAAATAACCCTCCATAATAGCTACCTGTGATAAGAAACCTAAAGGTATTATGTCGATAGTAGCACAGTGATTTTTTTCCTCTAATAATTTATGACGATGGTAAAGTAGCAGATTACAGCCTTTATTCCAGAGTCACTTCGCATTATTCAAGTTGTAGAATCTGTTTGAAGATTCTAAGTTATTGGTGTGAAACTAGGTAAAACTGACATATGGATATTATCTCAAACAAAACTTGTGAAAATGATGTGGTAGCATTCCTGTAACCACTGACTCGTTCACCACGAAAAATAGCAAAATTGCTATTATATAGCTGATCCACAAACTTCAAAATATTAATCCATAAAATTAATTGATAAGATAGCAAAAAATGGAAGAGAAAAGTTTTTAATGTAAATGCATTATAAGAATTTTACTAGGATATTAGTTCAGTTTCAAGATACTCGGGGAATTCTTACAGATATTCATTTTATCATACTCCTTTGGATGTTCACTTGTTGGAGTCATGTAAATCTATACCTCACATATTGAAGATCCATTAAAAACAAAAAAACTGTGTTGGAAGCTTCATATTATAAGCAGCAACAAATTATTAATGGAGGCCTTTAATCGCCAACCATTGTTTACATCTTCGGGCCAAGACACCATCTCCAGTGAAACACGTACAAAAACAGAAGTTACAACTTCCATCCAGGGCAACATCTTCAGTGAAACGCGTACAAAAACAGAGGTTACAACTTCCATCCAGGGCAACATCTTCAGTGAAACACGTACAAAAGTCTAAGTACAAGACGGTGATTGTAAAATCTAAAATAAAAATATCTGCTACAAGTCCAACCTATAGTCAGGATTTTGTATTAGGAAGAAAAAGAAAAAAAAACTTGTAAATAGACTAAACTGAGCCATTTTTTTCGTATCTATTCGACTTTAAATTTTCTTTTTCAAGATCTCTATGGTCATATACGAATGATTGTTATAGTATATTATCTTCTCACATTAAAAAGCTGGTCTGTCACGCAGCAACGTTTTTTTTGTTGTAAGGATTATAATTATAATTAGTAGGCTGCTGAGCATAAAGATTAGATTAGATAAGCTTCGTAGCTTTTAGGCTACTGAACATAGCGATTGGAGTAGATAAGCTTCGTAGTTTGTAGGTTACTGAACAAAGCGATTGGATTAGATAAGCTTCGTAGTTTGTAGGTTACTGAACAAAGCGATTGGATTAGATAAGCTTCGTAGCTTGTAGGCTACTGAACAAAGCGATTGGATTAGATAAGCTTCGTAGTTTGTAGGTTACTGAACAAAGCGATTGGATTAGATAAGCTTCGTAGTTTGTAGGCTACTGAACATAGCGATTGGAGTAGATAAGCTTCGTAGCTTGAAGGCTGCTGAACATAGTTAGGGGTTAGCTAAGATTTAAAAGCAAGATAATCCCAATTGCTTGGTTTTAGATAGCACAGTAATATATTAATATTTCCGCTCATTACTTCTTTATTTTTCTGAAGTTCACACTGTGAAGTTGACAGTGAAGTTGGTTGCATATTTGTAAAGACAACTAGCCTGGTTCTACACAAATTAAACTCGAACAGTTGTACTTATTTTTAAGTGAAAACATAAGAAAGGCCCACGTTTCTTGAACAATAGTTAGGACAAACTGGTATACAAAGATATAAAATAAAGAAGTTCTAGTGAACGAAAAGTTCCAAAGTTTGTCCAACGAGACGACTGTTCGTAAAGATAAGATTAAGTCAAGGGTTTGAGTCTTGAAAAACCACATATAGCTAAGTGAATCGGGGTCTTAGTTCTTTTTATGTTTAGTTCATACTACAACATCTGTATACGGTAAGTAACAGCGAGTTGTTGCCATTTGTATAGATGTATAGTTTCCTATCAGTCTTATTCACTGTTCGTGTATCGACATGACTTATAAGTACAACCAGAATTCGTAAACAACTCTCAACCGTTTATTCTGTGAACGTATATTTCAGAAGAATCACAACAAACAGTGACGTCATATTTATTTGCTACATATAATAGCTTCAGTGTTTAAAGCCTTCTCTTCAGTTTGGTAACGGAGATTTCTATGTGTAGTAAGTAATACCAGACAATTTTGGGTTTGCAGACACAAGTCCATATCCACTTTTTGTACTCGGTAAATGTGTAACATAACTCTGTACTATTCGAGAATAATATGACCTAAGATACTGCTGAAACTTTCTGTAGTTTCTAACATATAGTCTGATGTAATTGTCCCACTGTGGGTCAGCGATAAGTTGACGATTTACAATGATAAAATCCGAAGTTCGATTCCCTGCAGTGGACACGACGCATATATAGCCCATTCTGTAGCTTTTCGTTAAAAACAGCAAGAACCAGGATGTGATTAATTAATAGCATTGGGGCTTTATAATGTTCCTAAAGATCAATACGCGGGTGACAACTCTCCGACTGTATCTATAATGTGTTCTAGAAGTAGTTAGACTAAGCTGAACTTAGCATTATGAAGCTATGACTTGTAAATATTGGATTCTCCTCATTGTACTCACGCACTCAAAATATTTGAGCAAATTTTAAATGGCACTAGTTAAAACATGGAAAGAACACTAAGCTATACAAACCAACTCTGAATAAGTGACTTTTTGGAACTTTTTTACGTTCAATTATATTTATTTTAATAGAAATTTTCCCGATTGACAAAACTTTCATCTTCTGGGAAAACATTCAATAAATTGGGTTTTTGCGCTAAAAAACCCATAACAAGGCCAAAAACGAATGTTTGTAACTGCCATCAAATACCAGATTCTTTTTACTATAATTATTTTAAACAGATTTGTTGAATGGCTTGTATCCGTTTATCTCCTATGATGTAAGTAAAAAGTCTTTATTAAAAAAATGTAACAATGCTTCTTTAACAGGGTGTATATACCGAACACATTTCTTTCATATTAGGTAAATTACTATTTGTGCTGTTTCTAATATTTAGTATGATTGTTAGCCTAAAATAAGTTTATGTTTCATAAAGCTGTCCAGTGGAATTACTATATTAATGCCAAAACTGAAGTCCTATTTAAAGAAGGTCCAATTTTATATCATAAAATGATGTCAGATTTGTAACCACATTTTGTATGTCAGAAAACAATAAATTTTGCGTCTAAGAAGAGAACAAATAAAGTTATGAAGATATTAATAAACAGTTCATTTGTTACATGAGTTTACGTGCACATTGTTTCAAATAAAGTTATGAAGATATTAATAAACAGTTCATTTGTTACATGAGTTTACGTGCACATTGTTTTGAATATTGTTCTGTTCATAAGTGTTGAAAGTATAGATTTTTTCATTATTGAACTTGTATTATTCATTCTCTGCTTTACATGCGATATTCTTGTAAGATACATGCTTAAATTGTAACACTTTTAATTAAAACTTTGGAAATCATGTCATTTGTATTTTAACCGAAATTGTGATTTTTCCCCCTTAAAACTATACAAACGGTTTTATATGTATATAAAATTGTTTATGTTTCTGGAATGTAATACTAATAAAATTGTTTATGTTTCAGGAATGTAATACTAATAAAATTGTTTATGTTTCTGGAATGTAATACTAATAAAATTGTTTATGTTTCTGGAATGTAATACTAACACATTTGTCTCCCTGACGAATGATGTGTTCTTGTTTCTTAGCAATTTCTCGAACATTTTACTTACAACACGAACTTCTAGTAGAGTATACGATAAACTTACTTAGAAGAGTATAATACTATCTCAAGGTAATTGTAGACTACTTGTATAATAACCAAATCATTTCGAAAGTTATTGATAACGCACTTGTCAAAAATACTTCACATAATGAGATGGATTACGCAATTTAATAAAAGAATTGGGATATAACTGCCTGTGTTTTTTACGTAATACCACATAAAATTGTTTGCAGTGTTTTGTTGATAAAATGACACGCATAATAAATTACACAACTTAGCAAAACAATTATCATATATCACCTCTAAATGCTTGAATTTTTGGTTCTTACAAATAATACCACATAACAAAATTGTCTGTAATATTTCGATTGTTTTCTAACAATAACAAACAAAACGTTTAAAATACTTGTTGGGATTCATGTGCTTTAGTTTTGTGTATACTATTTTATCTATCTAAAATAGAATACAACTTGATATAAACTACGATGTCGTGGGCGACTCGCATTAAATGTTTGAAATACTTGTTGGGATTCATGTGCTTTAGTTTTGTGTATACTATTTTATCTATCTAAAATAGAATACAACTTGGTATAAACTAGGATGTCGTGGGCGACTCGCATTAAACGTTT
>NW_013667538.1:30393-42637 GCF_000517525.1 Limulus polyphemus
AAAATACCTGTTGGGATTCATGTGCTTTAGTTTTGTGTATACTATTTTATCTATCTAAAATAGAATACAACTTGGTATAAACTACGATGTCGTGGGCGACTCGCATTAAACGTTTAAAATACCTGTTGGGATTCATGTGCTTTAGTTTTGTGTATACTATTTTATCTGTATAAAATAGAATACAATTAGGTATAAATTACGTGGACAACTATACAAACACTTCTTTTATCCAGACTATCATACTCAGACTGACTATCCCAGGAAGCATAAATACCCGAGTGCTGCTTGAGGACAACATTAGAGTGACATTAGATTCTACTTGAGGGCAACACTAGAGTTTCATTAGATTATACTTGAGGACAACACTTAGGTTCTGCTTGAGGACAATACTACAGCATTATTAGATTATGCTTGAGGACAACACCAAAGTGTCATTCAGTTATGCTTGAGGACAACACCAAAGTGTCATTAGGTTATGCTTGAGAATAGCACCAAGTGTCATTGTCCTCAAGCGGAACCTAATGACACTTTGGTGTTGTCCTCAAGCATAACCTAATAATGCTGTAGTATTGTCCTCGAGCAGAACCTAATACTACGTCCTTACCAAAAGTAAAAAATGCACATATTTTATATACCTAATGTTTCGTTTTACTGCAGTATTTCTATCACATATGAAAAAGAAACACAGTTATAAATAATATAATGTTTAATATAAAAGCAAAAATAGTGTGATTTTATCATAGTTAGCCGATAGAAATATTGTAACACGAGTTTCAGAATCAGGAATTCGTATTTGCTGAGTATCGTGGTAATGAAATGCCATACATCTGTGATTTAAAGAAAAATACCCTGAGTGTACGTATTATCTAATTCAACAGGTTCTAGATTTTCAACAACTTATTGGGGGGGGGGGGCATCATGTCAATCGTGTGCTCAGGAAGGTAACAATACTAGTGTGTTTCCTGAAATTCATTATCACAATGTTGACTAACGGGTATCTGATTGTTAACATATTCTAATCACAGCTAGCTTTCTATATTGGATAGATAGTTTCTGATTTATCAGTTTTCAGATATCGAGGAATATACAGTGGTGTTGGCATTTTGTATGAAGTGTTTTCTAAGTGTCGTCACTTATTTCCCAGAGAAGTAGTAACAACTCAGTGTTGAAATATGTTAGTCATGTCTATAGTTTCCTATGGTTGTCAAATGTACAGTTCTGCACATATCACTTCTTAGTAAACTACAAAAGCTCGGGGTGTGGTAAAAGACAAATTGACTTCCAGGAGTTTCAACAGTTTATTCTGAGAAGCTATTTCAGTATTACCAGATGACTAACAGCTGCCGATGATAAAGGAATGAATTATTCTCAACTAGCGTAGCAGCTGTTCTTAGATGTCAATATACTTTTATAAGTTGAAGATAAAAATGAAGTTGCGGACTAAAAGACGTCTTTTGAAGTACGAGCTGGAGGTACTGTGTTATATATCTACAAGTTTTCGCTTTATTGCTGACTAAGAGCAGTTTGCACTTACGTTTATAAAAATGTATTTCAGAGCATTAGCTCATTTGTATTAGCTGTGAATTGGTTGAAGTTATAATGGGATGTTATATCACACTATATGTCGTAACAGGGATAAATAATGCTTTTCTAAACTTGGCATCATAAATATGATAAACGTAACTATTGGGTTCGTTCATGAAAGTTTTCATGAGCAGGAAGTAAAGATGATGAGTATTGAGTTAGCATTTTCTAACAAACTGGTAATTGTATATTTTGAAAGACTTATACCATAATAGTGTTGACACTAGTTTATCATGTGCATTACAGTTGTTGAATTGGCTATCGTATTTATTTTTTAACTTTGTAGAGCATTTTTGCTTTTGTTTTGCCAAAATGTATTATATCCATTAGAAGACAGTAAATGCCACGGCTTTGATACATGATAAAGATCACTAATTAACTTGAGAATCTTATTAATTTTCCCAAGAATTCGTAACAATAAATCAGTGTCTTACGTGACGAAAACTTAACATAAATCTTTAATTTGAAATCAATAATTATAGAAAAAATAACGATTAATCTATAATATTCAGGGGCATATGTCGTGTTTATGGTAACATATTTTTCACCTTCAGGGATATAAAATTGAAGCAAGGGGTATAACAACATCCTTTCTGACAGATAATATAATAATGTAATACTAGACCTATTGAGAAATTTCATTCAGTTTCGAGTAATTTATATTATTTGATCGTTAAAAGTTTATTTTCAATTTACTGAAAACTTATGGGAAAGGATATACGCCTTATAACTTACAATACGTACTTGCGTACATTGATTACTACCACAAAGAGAACAGTTACAAAACAATATTTTTTATTTTCCTCAAGTTTCTAAAGGAACGAAGGCAGTTTCGATTTATAAGCTACTGTTACTTCGAGTTGAATTTTGAAAGGCAACAAATATATAAATAAGTGAATACTGCTTCCAGAACTTTTATTTAACAAGTAAAAGAAAGCAGGAAACACGCCAAGGAAAGAAAAATTTGATTCGGTTATCTTTTTTTGTGACATGCAATTTTTCACAAGACATTATTACATATCAGACAGGTGGCAGCACTGCCTATATAGGGATGGCTCGCATTGTTAATCGAAATAGTATTTTAAATATCTCCTCAATAGGTCTTTAGAACTTTACAATATTATACAGTGTTCCCTTTTACAACAATATCGATGTAATGACTGAGTCACAAGTTCAGGGAATGTCTGTAAATATCATAGCAAGAAGTTTGAATTTCTTGTTCTTCTTTCTTCTGCTTCTTTTTTATTACATGATAACTCAATAATCAAAACAATGGTATCAACCAAATTCACTGAGGTGACATAGTTGGAAGCGGAGTATCCGCTTTTATAAGTATTATTAATAACTACTAGTAATAAAAAACCAAACAATTCTAGTGTTAACGAGATTATCGTTACCTCTCGAAGTTTGGTTTTCTTACAGAAATTTCGACGTTCCTCTAAAACAGCTTAAGTACAGTGTGAAACAGGAATTACCAGCCAGTAATAGATAAGGAATAAGTATTGCAGTTGGAACTTCTTTGTATTTAGAACTTTGATATAAACACAACGTTCCTGTGTCTATTGGAACACTGCATAAAAAACAAGCAAATAAGTAAAGAAAAAAAACTTTTCAATAAAGGAAGTAAATGTAGAGATGGCTAATATCAGTCCTTCAAAAACAATGCAAACAAGATAGTAGAGATGGCATTTACACCATCCCTACATAATAGCGCAGGGAAGAATTAACATATAGCAATATATATATATATATATGTGTAACTCTTCAATCACAATAGAATTTGATTTATCCTATTTTTGTTTGTTGACATTCTACTACATTGTGTGCCTGTGTTATTATGTAAGGATGATACAAATGCCATCCCTACTATCTTGTGTACATTGTTTTTGGAGGATTGATATTAGTCATTCCTACATTTACTTCCATTTTGAAACGTTTTTTTCTTTACTTGTAACTCTGACAGGACTAGTGCACATCTGTCATGGTTCGTTAAATCGTTAACTATTAATTGCAACATTTTTTTGATAATGTGATATTGCCATTTTGTAACCCAACACCTACCGCCAACTCTTTGGTTACTTTAATCGAATAGCGGGATATAGTGTGTCCATAGCATCAAAGTGTGAAGCGCATTTTTGAGGCTTTGGGTTACATAATCATAAATGCCAGGATTAGCATTCCTAGCACGCTAACTACTAGGCCATGCCCGGCCAAGTATTTATATAAGAAAGAAAATATTTAACTAGTTAAGATTATTATTAATTCGTGGTACTTTTCAGCATATTTCTAATATTTGACGCTCTACAATGATAATTATGTTCAGATTAAAAGGACAGATAAATTAAAAATCAAGACATTCTTTCAGAAAAGTTGTAGTTGTTGTTGAACATTGTTCGTTAAGTGAGGTAGAAAAAGTGCTACACACAACTTATTGACTTTTCTGTCAAATAAATCTAAGCGGGAAAACGTAAATTATAAAGAATTATTTTGCCAATAGATAACGCCACCTTACAAATCTAGGAACTTTGGATGAGGTCGGGTTTTTTATGCTTAGATGTTAACTTTATTTCAAGAAAATCGTAGATACCTCAGTTAACTTGAGTTAATAAAGCACAAACTTATATACAGGTAGAAAAATATTTAAAAATATAAATGGGCCAACGTTTAAATTTAATTACTCATAGTCATGAAGTTATAGACACACGATAATAAAGCACAAGAGGAGACATCCATAGTCGTGATGTTACAAATACGTGATAATAAAGAACGAGAAGAGACGTCCATAGTTTGATGTTACAGATACACGATAATAAAGTACAAGAAGAGACGTCCATAGTTTGATGTTACAGATACCCGACAATAAAGTACAAGAGACGTCCATAGTTTTGATGTTACAGATACACGACAATAAAGTACAAAAAGAGACGTCCATAGTTTGATGTTACAGATACACGACAATAAAGTACAAAAAGAGACGTCCATAGTTTGATGTTACAGATACACGACAATAAAGAACAAGAGACGTCCATAGTTTGATGTTACAGATACACGACAATGAAGTACAAGAAGAGACGCCCATAGATTTCATGTTACAGATACATGACAATAAAGTACAAGAAGAGACGCCCATAGTTTTCATGTTACAGATACACGAGAATAAAGTACAAGAAGAGATGCCCATAGTTTTGAAGTTACAGATAGTAACGAATTTATTATTATGTATTTATTTTAATATGAACGTTGTTTGGATTGAATTTGTATTTAGAAATAGGCGTGACTTGTATTATCTGATATGTGTTGCGTATAACGAATTTGTGATATATTTATTTTATTGTCAACATTTGTTTCGAATAAGTTTATATTTGAGGGCATGTTTAGCTTACCGTGTTAGTTACGTATGGCGAAACTCCCGCCAATTCTTCAAGATTATACAATATTCGTGAACACAAATAATCGACAATATATATCCATTTCCGTATCCGGTCTTATTAGAAGGTTCTAGAAGATGTGTCTAGCCTATAAAAATAGCAGGACATCGCACCAAAAAAGAACAGACGACAGAGAGGAGACAGGCCTACTATGAAACTGTTATAAACGTGTAAGCTATAAACTGTGATTTTGTTAACCCCTATCAACCAGAAAATATACGACATTTGACCAGGAACAGTTATAAATTTCGATCGTCAGTGAATTTCCATCAAACGTTAATATATCTCCAAGAATATTACTAACTTCTCATCGAACATTAGTGATGTTGTGAAAATATTATCTTACTGCAACGGTCCAACAATTCAGTGCCTGACAAAGCTTCCCGACAAATTATATATATATATATATATATATATATATATACGTATTTGAGTTTTAAGTGTTTGTAATGTACGCAATGGAGATATTATTTACACATATAAATAAAAAAAACTATCTCAAGAGATGTCCCCCGGTAGGACAGCGGTAAGTCTTTGGATTTATAATGCTAAAATCAGGGGTTCGATTCCCCTCGGTGGACACAGCAGATAGCCCTATGTGGCTTTGCTATAACAAAATACATACGCATTCGACATCTCAAAAGATAAAACTACAAGTTTAACAGCTTCAAATGGAGACGACTTGGCATGGCCTGATGACTAGGGCGCTCGACTCACAATCTGAAGGTCGCGGGTTCGAATTCCCTTGGTTTGGTATGGCCAGGTGGTTAGGGCACTTGACTCGTAATCTCAGAGTAGCGAATTCGAATCACCGTCCCACCAAACATGCTAGTCTTTTCAGCCGTGGGGGCGTTATAATCTGACGGTCAATCCCACTATTCATTGGTAAAAGAGTAGCCCAAGATTTGGCAGTGAGTGGTGTTGACTAGGTGCCTTCCCTCTAGTCTATCACTGGTAAATTAGGGACGGCTAGCGCAGATAGCCCTCGCGTAGCTTTGTCCGAAATTAAAAAATCAAACAATCAACTGGAGACCACAATTGCATTTCAGTAAAAACTCATTTTTTTTAGTTTATATATGAATATGAACATAACTTAAACAGTGCATAGGTAAATGGGCATTAATTGTTTGTTTGTTTTGTTGAATTTCGTTCGAAGCTATAAAGGGTTATATGCACCAGCTCCCTAATTTTGAAGTGATAAATTAGAATGAAGACAGCTAAACAATATCATCTATGACAAGTCTTGGCTTATTATTGTCAAACGGAATAGTAGGATCAGACTGTCACTCTCATAATGCTCACATCTCCCTGAAGTACGGAACACGAATATTTTGGGTATAACATTCTGGCACTCTAGTCACTTGGCCATGCTCGAACCACGGACTGTTAAAACAACAGCGAATGAAGTGACACGACGATATTGTCGATTTTAACATCATTTATACACATCATGGAACATATTACATCTTTAGGGTTAGAAGAATATAATGTACTTTGACACATTTCATTGGATATTCTAAAAAATGCAATCTGATTTAAAGCTATATTTTTTTTATCAAGACTTAATTAAGAGATTAATTTTCATGAAAAGAATAGTCATACAGCTAGCAAGATCTCGTATGATTTATGGGCGTAGCATTTAGATCATAAAGAATTCTGCGTTTTCCGTTTAAAGAAAAAGCAGTGTTATTGAGAAATTCTATGAAATTATCTGTTTTATTAAATGTTTCATGCAGGTCATTTGCCAGAGATTTGGGGACATGGTGTGAATAAAAACTTACTTTGTTTGTAATTAAGCATAAAGCTACACAATCGGCTATCTGTGCTCTGCCCACCACGGGTATCGAAACCCGGATTCTAGCGTTGTAAGTCCGCAGACATACTGCTGTGCCACTGGGGGCATGTGAATAAAAAATATAGGGCCCCTTTAGCAAGTATCTAAATGTCGTAATTTCGCACGTGGTTAATTATATGTCCAATAAAAATCGAGAAGAAAAAAAACCCGTAAAGAAGTAAGTCAGAACACTAATAAGGTAGTGTCATTTGTTATTGTTAATTAGGACCCGAGTTACTTATTCTATGGATCAATGTTTACGGTACTATGAAAGACCCTTCACAAAGTACGTCGAGTTCATTTGCAGGTTATTTATATTATGGATGTTACTTTTAGAGTAGATAATATTATTATTATTCTCGAGAGAATGTGAGAGGGAGGATTTTTTGAGGTTTTATACCCAGGAATACCTTTGTCTCGAAAGCTCTGCAATTCTCATTTCAATAAAATAAAGTAAGAACACTAGAGCAAACGGTTTACAAGGTGTTGACATAATGAACACTTGATATGACCCATTTGATCAATATATATCAAAATATTTTTCGTTTATATTTTAAATGTTTACATAAAGCCATGGGTAGTTTAAAGTTTACCTTCTGAGTAAAGGAGTGAAAACTGAGAATAAATTGATTTATCTTATAATTATATTTCTTCATGATATGAACTTAGAGTCATTATAAGTATAATTAACACTTGAAACCGTCTGTATTTGATGAAACTCTGTAACTAAGGAATTGAGGAAAACAGAGACGAACATTTTATTTATTAAGACCATGGCTTTGCCAGTACCTGGTGATGCCTTTACTGGCGAAACTATGGTTGTAATAAATGAAATATTTGTAAAACTTACAAGTGTCTTTGTTTTCCTCAATTCCCTAGTTATGATAATCATTTGAAAACAAAGTTCTTTGAATCGCTAGTTTGTGTGATATTACATCACAATACGACTACTAATAATAATCTTTAAAAAAATTTGGTTTACTGAGTCTATACAGTTTCATAGTGAGAAGAACATAATAGCATTTCAACCGCACATCTGGAATGCCACACTCGCTGCCAACGAGACACTTCGCTCCATACTAGAGCTTATTAGGTGGGGGTGGGTCTTATTGTGATGTAATAATTCACAAACTACTGATCTATAGACCACGTTTCGCCAACTTAGATGTTGTATGCCTTACGAAAAGAAAAAGGTCTTTGTTTAATTCTTATTTTGACACATTTTGATTGTTATTTTATAGTTAATCTATACTAAACTCAGTTTCAAGTGCTGCTTCCGATTTCACTTAACTGTTTAGTTTAGATATTATTGATTTATTTATTTTTGTGAGTGAATATTTTATTATTGTTTAGTTTTTGTTGTAATAGAGGTTAAAACCAGACGATTGTAGGAAGTTTTGTTTATAATTAATTGATGTTGAGTTACAATCATTGACGTCGAGAATATAGAAGGCGTGCAGACGATTAAGTGATAGACATATAAATAGTGTGAGACGAGCGGAAACAGCAGACAGATAATAGCAAAAAAATAAAATAAAAAATAGTAAAGTTACAGGGCAAGGAAAAGTTCGGCGTGAAGTTAACTACCGTAGATGTGATAGGCCTAACGATTAACATAGGCCTAACGTTTAATATGTTAAAGTAAGTCTAGCAGCAGAAAAGAAGATAAAAAATAATAATTTATTTCGTCAAAGCGTGGTTTAAAAGTAACTGAGCCAGCATAAGTGCACTTTGACATGAAGAACAGAGAATGTTCAGAAGAAAGAAGACCAAACGATTACGGTAACTCGCGCCACAATTGTACGTGAATCGCAGCACACACGATACTAGCGCGATAGTAATAGAGAATATAGTTCGGCTTGTTAATTGCAATTCTAAAGTGATTGAATAAGTTTAATTGGACTTTTGACAACAAGAAGAGAACTATATATAAATAGTGTTTATGATATGGCTGTAGTCTCTATAATGTGAATTGTATATACGTTTAACTTATTCTGAATATATATATTATTTTGAAAACAAGTGAAGTGCGTGATGTTATTTATTGTTGAATTTATCGCTAACAAGTCACAGACACCTACCATGGAAGAATCCTTAGCCCGACAACAACATAGTATATATTAATACTATTATAAAATATAAGTAAAAGCCTTTTATTTTGACAATTGACGAAAAACAAGAATATATGTTTTAAGTTCTGACACATACTTTTCCAACATCTAGGAGTACTATTTAATACCCATACCATAAACACACTTAAACACCAGCTTTGACAACCAAAACTAGCCTTACTCCATCGCTTTAAATATTACACGGTATTAAATAAAAAAACCTAAATTATTAGGAGTTATTTAAATAATCGAAAACAGTTATTTAGCTAGATATAATCTGTCATAAATTAAGTAAATCTACTCTTTATACGAAACTGAATGCGATCGAGAAATAGTCTTAGATTTCATATTTATTTTGTGCGGGCGTGAGACCCTTCAGAAAAATGTTAGCCTGTTTTAAGGGTTTGTTAGGCACATTTGAACGGAATTCTTGGTTTATTTTGGAGAGACGAAAAGGAAAGAGTGAAAGTGGGCATATTTTATTGTCACTGTTCTTCGTTAATGCTTCTGTACAAAACGTACTAATCAGGGAAATACGCCAAAGAACAAATATGACATTATAAGTATGTATCGTATTGTGTTTGCGCGTCTGTGATGCATAGCAGAAGATAACATTAACTAAACACACGGTTACAGTCAAAGACTTTTGTAGGATTTCTTTCCAGCTCAGCTATGCGATACACGCAAACATTCATTGGTCAAGATAGACAAAGACATTGAATTGAAAGAAAGAACCTACGAAGAAGACGATCAAAGAGTCAGTCAACTAAGTCACTTACTCAATAACAAGATACAACGTTTATGTCAGAAATTATTTCATATTCATATCAATAGGATACAGTAGAAACACGATTATCACAGTTAGCCTACTATAGTGCAAATAAGATTATCACAGTTAACCAACTATAGTGCAAATAAGATTACCATTATTAACCTACTATAGTGCAAATAAGATTACCATAATTAACCTCCTATAGTGTAAGTAACATTATCATAGCTAAGCTACTATGGTGAAAGTAAGATTATAAAATTATTAACCTATTATAATGCATATAAGATTATCATAGTTAACCTACTATAGTGTAAATAAGATTATCACAGTTAACCTACTATAGTATAAATATAGCAATGATAGTTAGCGCAGTATGATTCAAAATAAAGTTAAAATATTCTACGAATCAAACATAATAATGTTATATGAAACTGCTTTCAAACGCTAGTATTTCCAGTGTAAAATTGGTACTTTAAAAAATAACTCAAACAAAATTAAGAGTAATATTTTTCAGTTATAGATAATTATAACCGAGTTTCTAAAGCTGGTAGCTACTGTAAAGGAATCAACATAAAATATTCAGCCAAGTAAAAATTTAATAACCTACCTCATACTTTGTCTTTGTTAATCACTTTACTTTTTAAGTATTAATAATAACACATTTAGCAGGTTATGTGTTATATAATGTTGCTCAGACGCGTACATTAGTGATAATTCCTCGGAAGGTGGCGCTGGGAATAGCTACTTATATCCAAAAAGCAGTAAGTTAGTTAAAAATTAATTAACTAAAAGTTGTAAATTAATTAAAACTCCATTGTTATGATGCATGTCAGTAGAGACTAACAGAGTTCCGAGGTTAATCGAACTTTTATAAGTACTTACAGTTTGTTTGTTTTAGAGCAAAGCCACATTGGGTTATCTGCTGTGTTCACCGCGGGAAATTGAACTTCATATTTTAACGTTGTAACTCCGAAGACTTACCGCTCTCCCACCGGAGGACCAGCAGTTACAGACGACTAGTGAATTATAAAAAAAAAAAAATATTTTCTAAAACTAATGAAGTAATATAGAATGCTTTCAGCTTATGAATCAGAACACCCAAGAGGCAACAACCAAAAATATAAGCGTTTACCAATCATCAAGAAGTTATTTATTTTATTTCAAATGTGAAGATTATTACATTACAGAACCAGTTATATCTTCTAATGAAGTTGCTTTACGTTTATTTATTTTAAGCTCAAATCTGCACAATGCCCTCGCAGAGATCGAACTTCATACTTTTTGCGTTATAGGCCCTTAAACTTAACACTGAGCCAAGCTGTTTTATGAAAGCACTGTCTGCCGTGGTAGAATCTGAAGAAGTAAACTTTTTTATGATACAAGTAGAAAAAAATATGACTAACTGTATACCAACATAAAAACAAAAAATATTTATTTAAAGAATACGTGAGAAATTTAAAATCATCAATTAATAGAGACAAAAAAGGCGTTACAAAAACAACCAAATATAAATTTTACAACATTTTATGGATGTCTTTTACGTTTATCCAATAGACAACGTGATATCCAGAGGAAAATATTAATTTAAATTGCTTTAGTTTTTAATCACATTTTTAAAGATTATTGAAATTAATGTATTTTTATTTTACTTATAAACAACACGAAACTTTCTTATTTGAATTCACCAAAATTTAAAACATTTTATGGAACACAGATTAGCAATGGTTTGAATACCAAAAGGTTAGGCTATAGGTTTTGTTTATTAAATGATAAAAACCATATATTCCGACCACTTTCCAAAGATGGACCTTTCTTCTTCAAAGGACAAACTGGTTTTGTTTATTTATTACATATTCCTCTTAATAAGATTTTCATGGACTTTAAGTCAAAGACATGAAAAACAGAATTTCAAATCTATGTCGTCTCATAAGTCACTGTACAGGAGACTTTTCGTTTATTATTATTATGTTATTAGTTACAGGAATTTAAAGTGATTTTAAGTTAAAAAATAATGGAAAGAGACCAGATAATGGTAGTAATACCTACTACAATTAGCAGTCCGTTTGTGACACTATCTGGTGATGTGTGACATATCGTCTACTGGTTGGTGTTTTAATGGAAAGAGACAGGACAATGGTAGTTATACCTACTACAATTAGCAGTCAGTGGGTGACTTTATGTGGTGATGTGTGACACATCGTCTACTGGTTGGTGTTTTGATGGAAAGAGACAAGATAATGGTAGTAATACCTACTACAATTAGCAGTCAGTGGGTGACTTTATGTGGTGATGTGTGACATATCGTCTATTGGTTGATGTTTTGATGGAAAGAGACAAGATAATGGTAGTAATACCTACTACAATTAGCAGCCAGTGGGTGACTTTATGTGGGAATGTGTGACATATCGTCTACTGGTTGGTGTTTTGATAGAAAGAGACAAGATAATGGTAGTAATACCTACTACAATTAGCAGCCAGTGGGTGACTTTATGTGGGAATGTGTGACATATCGTCT
>NW_013667538.1:43311-55374 GCF_000517525.1 Limulus polyphemus
TGGTGTTTTGATAGAAAGAGACAAGATAATGGTAGTAATACCTACTACAATTAGCAGCCAGTGGGTGACTTTATGTGGGAATGTGTGACATATCGTCTACTGGTTGGTGTTTTGATAGAAAGAGACAAGATAATGGTAGTAATACCTACTACAATTAGCAGTCAGTGGGTGACTTTATGTGGTGATGTGTGACATATCGTCTACTGGTTGGTGTTTTGGCACTGAAGTTTCTATGAGCAGAGAAAATCTCATTTGGAAAGTTGATTTGTGTATTCTGCTCCGTAAAAATACACACGTAATTAAACTTCTTTACTTCATGTGTCCGTCACGTTTCTCATCAGTAATAACAAAACGAAAGATAGAGAAAATAGGTGTTTGTAACAGTCGGAATTGTGGATGGTGTTCTTAATGTTTGACGAATCAGAAGACATAACGTAGATTAGTAACCAACCTGAGAACACAGTGAAAAATACCCAAGCTTTCCTATGTCTGCATAATTCAAGGGTTGTCTAGACAGTTGGTTGACGAGTTTAAGCTAATAACGTTTTTAAGAGTTTTGTTACAATTTGTGAAAATTGATTTCATATAATTTATTTAAATTATCAGTATCAGTTAGAGAAGTTTTATTAAAATTTCCAGTTTATACAATTCTTGGACAACCTCCAGAGTATGCAAAGTTAACTTCTGGTTTCTTCCTGTAAATGTTCTCTTCACAGTTATCTTTTCTGTTTCATCACTCAACTACCGCGCATTCCACTAATTCTTGGTGATTTTATTGTTTACTTGCAAAATAAATGCTAAATGTTGCAATTTCACCAGACTAAGATAACCTGGTGGAACAACAACTAGAGGTTAGGCTGATCAACGTATCTATGCTAAAAACGGAACTAAGTACAACTATTGAATTTATTCAAACTTTAGTACCAGACGTTAGGTTTACTGGCTAGGAGATGTGAATTAATATGAGAGGTATACGCTATTCTGCTTTTTCTTTATAAAACTCCAGTCACTGCAAAATAATCGCTAACTTTTCGTTATTTTTGTACAGTAATCCAATGTTAAAACCAGTCAGTTTGAAAGAATTATGTCTACACTTCGTACAATTGTGTTCCCATATAGTGCTTCTCAAAATTATATAAGTTGTTTAGTTAATATGTTGAAATTACTAATTTATCAATTATTGGAAACGATTACCGACAGCTAAGGCATACTAGAGACAATTTAAGGAAACAAAACATCTAAGTAAAAAAACTCTCCAAAATGACAAATACTGGACTTAATCACAGTATAAGAATGCTATTCCAGTTCCTGTCATTCTCTTGGAACTAATCCTTTGGTCATGGATGCTATCGATCGAGTACAATCGGATTGTACCTACTTACCTACCATTATTACAATTTGCTGTAACAAACTTTTACGAAGGATAGAGAAGTAACATCTTAGACCATATATCTTAACAAACATTCTAACGACCCTGTAATGCACATATACTTCGACTTCCAATATCACGTTCAAACATATAAAAAGCATAAAATTTATTGGAGTTCCACCTAAGGATTTGAATGGTATGTGATCAATGGGATTGCAGTAATTATAGTTTCTTCTGCCATCTTTTCTCATGAAAACAGCCGTTGACTTCGAGGTATGGCTGGAAGCTTATGAACATCCTATTCTTGTTTATTTTCCTTTTTAGCAGTACCAGAGAATATACTTAACCTCACCCAAATGACTTTATGAGTCAAAGGTTATTTATTTTATGACCTTAGCCTATACATTCTGACTGACGACAATGTTTCAGTTGGTTTGGAAGTACATTGTTGTTCAAAACGCCCTACTGTGCGAGTTTTGTTGTTTCCAAGGGTTAAAATGTTATTTGGCTATACATCGTTTAATAAGAAATATACATTCTCAGGAACGGCTCTGACGATTTCCTCCGGTCGTAAATCTAACCGTGACAGCATTTCACTGTTGAATTAAAAGCTTGTCATGAACCAAATACATAAAGATGTCACTTGTGGCTCGAATCTAGGGTGACACGCAAATCGATGGTATCAAATGCGACTAACTCTATAGTATAGCACAAAGTAAATTACGAATTTCATACTGATACATTTGTTTTTAGCAAAATTTAAGGCTGCTCGTTACTCTTTCATGCTAATATCAACAAATTTATAGGTTACATGTTGTGTTCATATGCCTGTTTTACCAATAAATGTAATGTTGACTACAGTAAGCAAAAAATTCTGTATTTTAAACTAGAACGCTAATTTATACTGTTTTCAATTCCTATCATTCTGTAAAAATCAAACAAAACAAAAAAAAACTTGTTTCTTGTGGTCACTGTTTTCACGTTTTGCCAACAAAAGAGTGCTCAGTCAAACAATTTCTGTTCATTGAATGTTAAACGTTATTTTTGTAGATTTTTCAATCAATGAACAATTTTTATTGGTATTAAGAAGAAACATCTAGACTGTTTAAGGTACGTTTTTAAAAAATTAAAAATTGTTTATTTTAGACAAAAAAGACAGAAACGGTTAAAAGCATAAATTAAAAAAACACACATTTGCTAGTGATCATAAGGTACGTTCACATAGTCAAGATCATGTTTTATAACTTCCCATAAGCAGTATTTTGATAAAAAGAAGGGTCGATGTTTATATAATAGCAGTGTACAATCATAAGATACAGGTAACTCTTACCTAAACCTATTTCTGAAGTAATTTAAAATATAATTATTTCAAGTTGAGGGATCACAATGGTTATCCGATTTACGAGTAATTTGTTATTCATGAAATTATATTGATATTACATGTTTCTACTATTTAAAACACGACAGGCTGATTTCGAAAGCTCGACTAGATAACACGAGTTTGTTTACGACAACGTTCCAGATGCGGACAAACTTTACAAATAATTTGTAATTCAACAGCTTTTAAAGGCCGCTTTCTCTATCCCTCCCCACTCACACTCGTTCACGTACTGTTTTTTTTCGCAAAACGTTATCACAAGGTACAAGACAAATTTCTTAACGGAAAAGCTGTGCTATTTAAAGAGGGTGCTTCTCCAAAACATAATTTCCACAAAGAAGAACACCTACTTTTGTGATGCACAGATGGGCAAAGCCGAAAAATCAATTTTAGTTTATTCTAGAGCAACTGAAAAACAACGTTCAATGAAAGTAATGTAGCATTTATTACGATATTTTAAATACGACAAGAAACATTAATTTCTATTATACCTTTGACAGAACTTATTGTGTTTATTACTATTTCTAGATTATGTAGAATACTAGCTTAAAAGCCGTCAAAAATGACGAGAAACCACTAGAAACCAAAATTATTCCGTGTAAAATTGGCAATATACAAAAGAAATAAATATAAAATTTCCTTTCCAAAGGCTTAACAAACATTTTTCGTAATAATCCCTATGCATAGATTTGCGCTAATTTTTGACTTATTTTTCACGGGCGTTGATAAGGTGCGAATGCCCTTTCATGTTTTCGATCAAGGAAGTCGACCCGACTTTCAGATCCTACCTAGCTTGACGTCACACACACAACGCCATGCCTCATCTGGTTCTGGAAACTCTCTCCTTGACAGGCTTTTATATAGCAAAAAGTGCCGAAATTTAAGAGCTATTTACGCCTATGTTAGCGATTAAATTCAACTAAAGTGGGAATAAGCAATCAAAAGAGGAAGTATTATAGAAGAAAAAATGGATTTGGACTCTTGTAACTCACGAAATTTGGAGAAATCGAGCGTAACCGACCGACACTTGGCTTTTACACATATTGAGCAGCGTATAGCCCGTCAAAAATGACAGGACAAGTACTACCACCCCATCCCTTTATTTAAATTAATAAATTTTGCGATGTTAAACTTGACCAACTAAGAGACAGAAAAGTGCAGTCGAGCCAGTCAAACGTCGCTAAATTCATTTGTGAGACAATCAAACTTAAGATCATTCATGAAATGAACTCGTGGCGTATTCATAGAATATTTATTGGTAAAAATCAGCTAAATTAACAACATCTAATTTATAGAAAAGCTTGTGGATTTTGATAATATTACGTCCAACAATGATTTTTATGTCATGTTGTTTAGCAACAAAAGTATAACCTAATATTGTTATTAGTCTATGTACTGAAAGTATAAAATGAAATGTATAGACAACAAACTCGAAAAATATTTCTTGACTTCTTAATTTAGAGTGTCTGTTGATTAAAGAGGTTTTTATTTTTTTAAGACGTTGGTGATATAACAGAAAATAAGTTTAAAAGTGAATCACTATTTTCACTTTCTTGATAAATTGTATGCACTTGGCTCTAGGCTAGGTGATCCCACACTACACTTATTAGGTTTTATGGCTCCCCACGTCAACAGTCCCCTTTCACCCCCGCCACTAAAATCGTAATGGGCAGACAGTAATCGAACTATTCTATCTGAATAAATGCATTTTGGCTTTTATGACTCCTCCTATTTCGAGAAATCAAGCGTGACGTGACACACACTGGCTTTGATATAGGTTAAATTCTATGAGAAATAGCGAATGCAGTTCTTTGCAATGTAATTCTTTCTGTTCACGATAGCTTCTTTAAGAAATCCGAGAGTTGCTTACAAGAAACCAAGTAACATAAGTGCACTACATATATATATTCAGTCTAGTTAGATGGAGACAACACATTAAACAAAGCTTGACGGAGAACAAATTAGTTAATAAATGACTGAGAAAAGCAACATGAAATTATCAAATTTAGTAAACCTACTAAACATTTATGTGGGAATACATTGTATAGTTAGATAGATAATACAAAAATATAATGCTTACTTTTTGTATTATGAGACTTGGAATTTCATTGCTCATAATTTCAATATCGTACTTACTAAACTTTTTATGCAAGTAATACTGTAGCACAATTAAAGAAGGATAGTCAGTCTAAGTCAGTTACAGGTCACTGGACTTTCATTTATATTCTTAGGTGTTCCTGAAAATAAAGACTGAATTTCACCAGTTTTATCAGATAACCATGAATTACACACACACACACACACAGACACAAAAAAGATATTTCAGGAGAGTTATTTCTAGACAGGAACCGTCTGAAGGTCAACCATTCGTAAACTAGGCCTGCTATAACGTCTCCATAAAGTTTCAAAAGTTGTGTTTTGAATTTTTGACTTTCTTTAATGGTGAGTTTATTTTATGCGTTGGAACGAAATGTTTCTGTACAATATTTTGTATGTTCATTTCAGATATTGTTATATTTTTTCCATGCATTCGAACATATATATATATATATTGCAGTTTCTGTAACATTCTTGATAGTCTGATTTCTTTTATACAAGAAGTTAAGAGTGAGAGTATAGAAAAATGCATAATAATACGTCAACCACATTATATCTGTCGTATCTATTGCCAATGTGGTCTTTCGCCCAATAGTAGGCATTATTAGGCCAACTGTGATACAATGGATACAGCAGTGTTCAAATTATATAAACAACAACTGTTTTGGTGTGAACTAGATTAAGTTGGTGAAGAATAAGTTTTATCAATTTTATTTGATTTATTTACAAATTAGGAAGAGAGTAAGGATTAATAACTTGTTATTTCCCCGAAATAAGGCCGAAGGCCGCCTGAAGAGGTCACCCGTTTTAACCACTCACTTCACGATACCGTAGTGTTTTGTCTGTCTGTCAGTCAGTAAACACTAAAATGACGTCATATAAGGGACGCTTAACGTTACAATTTGTACTGTCGTAACGTCAGTAAAACGTGCGCATGCCATGAATCAAGAGCATGGCACAAAAGCAAAAAATAAAAATGTTTATTACTCTTAATTTTGGTTTTATTTATCCTTGAAACAGAACACTTTCGGGGACCCTGCGGAAGTACATCTGGTTATATATTAACTGTTAACGCCTATTATTCATATATACTTTAAATAACTTTACTCTCAATTCAGAAGAACTGGTAAACCAACAAGCTAGTCCTATTGCTTCTGGAGTTGGGTCAAGCAGACACAGAGTCAACGCAAGAAAAAACCCAACAACATTGTTTGTTTTAGGAATTAGGCGCAAAGCTACTCCAGGGATATCTGAGCTAGCCGTCCCTAATTTTGAAGTGATAGACTAGAGTGAAGGCAGCTAGTCAACACTACTACCGTCTTGGAAAAGTGAGACTGACAGTCTCATTACAACGTTCTCACGGCTGAAAAGGCGAGCATGTTCGGTGACAGGATTCGAACTCGCGACCCGCAGATTGTGAGTCAAACGCCCTAGTCACCAGGCCAAGCTAGGCCTCAACAACATTAGTTATACTAAGACATTATGAGTGAAATAAAGAATAACAATATCTGGTCTTCCCAAACTTTACTGTTTACAGTTTCAACATAATATTTTTAACAGATATTGTTTTGTAGTTTAAACACCTAAGCTGATACTATGTATTTGATTATATATATCTCTAACTCCAGGTCGCTCAGTAACGCATAATGTTGCAAGACACTTTTAACTTCCTATTAGCAGTAATTGGTTAAAGCTGTCTGTAATGATGAAGGATCATTTT
The DNA here is from genome assembly GCF_000517525.1 of Limulus polyphemus. NCBI lineage: Eukaryota > Metazoa > Arthropoda > Merostomata > Xiphosura > Limulidae > Limulus > Limulus polyphemus. Next base: position 49,876 of record NW_013667538.1, read on the forward strand.
TCAACTGTGTTTTTTATATAAATAATAATTTATCCTAGTCACATCATTAACACATGAACTCAAGTAAGTGTGCTAGCTGCCAAAGGCCGGGTGCACTGTTCTCTCAAGGATTGGCGTTGTTTTTTTTAGCAATGCTGTTTTCTTATGACTAGTTTCGATAATAATGCCACCCATAGTATTTGCCAGTTGGGACTTTTCTTCTAAAACTACTTACCCTTACTCTTGATTTTAATTCACATGATTAATTTTCTGATGAAATGGGAAATATTTCAAACTGATTAATACAAGGTTTAAGGTTGTGTCGTACTTCTATGATTCTTTGCTGGACTACATTTCCAATCTATCAGAATTCCTCCCAGGCGAGAAAGAACGTCAACACCATTCCTGAGGTAATACCTTTGGGAATTTCATTTCTTTCGTTTAATACAACCTAAATTATGTTTTGCGCCTGGGAATATATATATGGTTTGTCATAGAGGAGATGTTCAAGCTCTTCTTTTACTTCCACATCCAATAACATCTCAAACATCACGTGCTGTATGTTTCTAGTAATAACAACCAACAAGCTGTGATCCTCTACTAAGTATTCCCGCGGTGACGTAGAGAGTCCAGAGGAATGTATAGATAACGTCTTTATTATCTGTATCGTCAGCTTTATATAATTTTGTTGTCATGAGAAATGGAAAAAAGAATGTTTAGTTACTTACTGGATGGAAAACTTCTTTAAATATATGATACACGATGCCTTTTTTCCTTTTTATCTACTTGAACTAAAGTTGAATAAAACTTTCAACTGCCTCCTTTATCAGGCAGAAGAAAAGCTGTGTAGACCCTTTAATTTTGTTCTTTATTGAACAGAATGAAAATTTAGTAAGACCTCTTATCTGGTTCTTTGTGAGACAAAATAAAAGTTGCTAACTTTTTAATCCGGCTCATTGTGAGAAAAAATATAAGTTATATAAAATCGTTAAATCTGGTTCTTTGTGAGATGAAACGAATGTTTTGTAGAACCTTTTAATTTGCTGGTTTATGAGGTAAGATGAAAGTTATGTAAAATTTTTAATTTGCTGGATTATTTAAAACATTCTTAATCTGCTGATTTGTGAGACAAAACGAGAGCTATGTAAAACTTTTTAATCTGTTGGGTTATGAGATAAAACGAAGATTATGTAAAACCTAATCTGCTGGGTTGTGAGATAAAACGAAAGCTATGTAAAACTTTTAGTCTGCTGATTTATGAGATAAAACGAAGATTATGTAAAATCTTTTAACCTGCTGATTTATGATATAAAATGCAAGTTATGTCTTAATGCTATTACAATTCAGATATGTTTTAAGCTGGCATTATTTCTGAGTTATGTAATTTCTTTCTTTTTTTGTATTTTCTTTACTGTGCTGTAAGAGACGACTTTTTAAAATTTTGTGTTTTACATGGATCTTCAACTAAACATATATTTCCCTGTTTAAATGTGTGGTTGACATCCGAAAATTATTATACGAGATTTTTGTGGCTGGCTAAATAAAAATAATTTTGCTGTTAAGTAAGAAAACAACAGTAAATTGTAAAAATTTTTAATATATCCTTAATAGGATGTAAACTCAAACAATAGCAATCTAAAGTTTTTAATAACATCCTGACTAGAATAGAAAGTCACTATATAGTAATTTAGTTTTTAATGTTATCCTGACTAGAATAGAAAGTCACTTTACAGTAATATAGTTTTTAATAACATCCCGACTAGAATGGAAAGTCAGTAGATAGTAATCTAAAGTTTTTAATAGCATCCTTACTAGAACAAAAAGTCTAATCTATAGTAATCTAAGGTTTTTAATAGCATCCTTACTAGAACAAAAAGTCAATCTATAGTAATCTAAGGTTTTTAATAGCATCCTTACTAGAACAAAAAGTCAATCTATAATAATCTAAGGTTTTTAATAGCATCCTTACTAGAATGGAAAGTGATTCTACAGTAATTTATATTCTAAAATTCTTGAGACAAAGAATAACCATCTTTTAAAATCTACTTGGATGGTGAATATCTCAAGCATATATAATAAAACGAGTCATGTGATGAGTAATTAAACGTGCCAGAAGTGAAAGAACGTTAATTTCATTCAAAAACAAATCTAGAAAAATAAACTTTTTTTTTCACTTGAATTCAAGAACTAGTTGAACTTCTTAATAAAAAAAACGTTAATTTCATCAAAACTTAACTGCGATAAATTAGGCATCTTTAGTTAATGTGAATTCAACAAATAACTATTTGAATCAATATCTAAATAATTTTTCGCTTGTTATTAAAATTCGTTTAAACACAAAGTTATTAGTAGGTGAAGCATGCGACCTTACAAGTTGTTTTCTGTTCATTACGAAACCAAAACTTTTTATGTTTGTGCACCAATTACAAGCAATACGTAACACATACTGTTACTAAATAGACGACAGAGTTTCAGTTAGTTAAATCCTCGTTTGGTTCAAAACGGATATAAGTAAACAACTTTTAAAAGCGAAAGAGGCTGATTTTCTTAGATTTTTTTCTTAACAAAACCACATTGACTGTCTGCATTGAATTGAACCTCGGATTTTAGTGTTGTAAGCCCTTAAACTTCCCACTGTCCTACCTGATGACAAAGAGGCTGATACAGTCGGCTACTTTTAACACTTATATAAGTATAAGGTTAGATGTTTGCAATTTTGAAAGTTAAGGAATTTTTCTGGCAAAAAATGAGGTCATTCAAGATATTACAGATAATTAACTGAAAGTCAACATTTTATAACCGTGAAAGTACGAAACTTGGTAAACATTTACATTCTATGCCTCAGATCTTGCTGTTGTTTTAAAATACAGCTACACAATGGGCTATGTGTGCTTTGGTCACCACAGCTCCGAATCTTAGGGTTGATCACACTGTAGAATATTTCTGTTATTCCACAGTGATGACCAACTCTAAGACCAGACAAATAACTCAGTTCAGGGATTGTACTTAGAATCAGTACGTGTATAAAATATGAAATCAAAATGGAGGATCGAGCGTCATATTTAAGCAACAATGAAGCAGTTTATTCAGCTAGCAATTAAAATAACTGAAAATACAACAGCGAACGAAATACAATAAAAACAAAATAAAACTGTTATTAATACCTCAAATGAAGAGTAAAGTTTAAAATAAAAAATCTCAGTAAACTCAAAATCAAATAGATGGACACAAATTCTAATAGCAAAAAAAAAAGGCATTCAAAGCAGCAAAACAAACAAATAAACAAACACTGGCTTTTAGAAATTGATCATAAATGTTATGGAATTATCGAGATTGAATCTCATACCATTAATTTATTGCTTGAAGATGTTCTATTTGTCGTACACAGCTTCAGGGAATGTTCATAAGTTATGACCACCCAAAAATAAAAAAAAAATTAAACACGTACACTAATAATTACAGATATGAATTTATCTGCAAATCCTTGAGCGAAAATTGTGTCCACAAAGGATGAGCCGAAACATACCGAAAGACTCTAAACTTAATCTATAATATATGAAAAACATTCATCTTCTGTATTCATCTAAAGCTTACAGGTAATTAGAAACTTTCTGTAGTAGTTTTATTCGTTTTTTTTTTACGAATAATACGTACCAAAAATACCTTTATTAATGTCCGTAGAGGATGAGTACAGTTGAATTCTTTCACTTGTTATTAAATACGTGAAACAACTTTTTTATACATCACACAAACAGTTATACTATATATTCAATTACAGGAGAGTTATGTATTATTTTACATTATACGTAGTTGTTATTTTTGTAATAATTATTATTTCACTAAATACATACATTGTAGTTTCACTTTATCGTTCACCACTTGTTAATTATTTATCGCTTCAGAAGCGATCATTAATATTATATCATTCGACTATTGGTTTCATATTTTTAACATTATGTAAAAGTTTCAGAATATCGTCAACAGAGAAAGGTATAACTGTAAACAATATGTGGGTGGCGAAACCAACACAGAGCTGTGGTAACCAATCTATATCCAGAGTTGCTGCGTAGCGTATCCTATCACTGCAAGCGCTTCAGACGTCACTAAACGAGCAAGCACATAATTCCTACGAGTAAACTTTTATCAGGCGTCTCAGAAGCAAATAAATATCTATTTAAGGAAGAAAATGCCTTGATAGAGAGCTTCAGTTAGGCAACCTACTTCTTGAAAACATGAAACATGGAAGCAACGCTGTTTTGATATATACTGTTAAAGAGTATAAAGTTAACAAACACAGAATGCTATCCATTTCAAAAATCACGTGTTAAGTTAGTAATGTAACAGTTTACTTCAAGAAGCTATTTTATAGATTGTTTCATAATATGAATAGTTGAATCAACTTTACTTGTTTTTATCGTACAGCATGACTATTAACACTACACAAACAGTGAGTAGCACGTATTTCGTGAGCCCTGTTACAATCCAAGACCCTATGTTTATCTCATGGGATGACGCAACGTGGATCATGACAAGCTCTTTCATCATCTTTACAATGCAGTCTGGTAAGTAAAGTACTTCTTTTCATTTCTTAAACAATGTTTCATTACAAAAGTCATGTTCAGTAAGAAACAATTATCTACTTCATAAATACTAACTGAGGATATTCGTTAAGGAAGCACAAACTGTATGAAGAACAATGTCTGATAATGTTTCCCTTAAACATCTAATAACCTCATTAGACTCCAATTACTTGCCCTGTTTTGTGAAAGGTAATAACTGATTCGTTTAACTGACTAAGTACTTATGTCTTTAAATTTAAAATCAAAAGTTTACAAAAAGTGGAAATGTGCCCATTATTAGGGTCTTTTTTTATTTCCAATTTCGGGCAAATATCCGAAAACACAACAGCTTATGTACACTTTGGATAATTTACAGTTACTACAAAAAATTACAGTAATCAAGCCAACCAAGTCGAGATGATAGATGCTTACCCACAAACACATACACAATAGAAGATCTGTATAGTAAGATGATAATCGTGATTAAATTGTTTTGTGAATTCATAATAAAATCAATCTTTACTAACAGACATTACTAAACATCTCATAATATTGATAGTTAAAAGGCAGACTAGAGCATCATTACACTTACTAATATACCTGAAAGGACACTAAAATCGTTTTAGAGTACAAAATCTGGATCATCCTTAAGCCAGTTTAATCGAATGTTAGTTTGTTTGTTCTCATGCATTATAAGTCCCCAGACATAACACTGAGGAACTTAATAGAAGAAAAGGCTTAATCTTTTAGCTGTGTGTGTGTGTAACTAATGTGAAAAATTCTTCCATAAAAAAGAAAAGCTAATGAGGTATAATCAAGTATCACTAAGCACGATAGTGTTTAGTATGTAGGGATGGCCCAATTCAATCTATTACAAATAACTGTCCGGCATGGCCAGGTGGATAAAGCCCTCGACTCGCAATCTGAGGGTCGCGGGTTCGAATCCCCGTCCCACCAAACA
>NW_013667538.1:56270-60201 GCF_000517525.1 Limulus polyphemus
ACGGCAATTAGCCACTGTAAAATTGTATAGCAGTATTCAGTTTAAATCCTTTGTTCCAAACCTGAATTCATGCAACTGGCAGTAATTCAACATTTCGATGTAGAAAAAAGCTATTCTTAGAAAGATTTGGCTACTTATGTAGTGCTTTTTGTATGTTTTTGTGTATTCATTCCTACCTTGTTTCTGTACTTTTTGGCACTGCCATCCTTACACCACACTTAAATTTTGCCAATTTTTTTATTACTTGTGGTTAAAAGAGATGGTTTAGTTGAAGAATTAACCGAGTATAAATAAAACAAACTAGACTGGTTACAAAGGTGTTTTGCGTCTTAAGGATAAGCAATTAAGGTTAAAATTCGATACAGTTTCTTGTGTGTGTATATTCAGTCCGGTAAACATTTCAGGATTTGATTAGTATTTATAACTCTATAATTCTTTTGAATCCGAAATAGTATATTGCAACTATGAGTATAATTCAGAAAACCTAACCCCGATTGTCCCGAATAATATATTGACATTGTTACTTCCAATGGGGATTCCTTCCTCACTGTGCAATGAGCCTTTTTACATTCTTTGGGGTTTAAATAATAAATTTTTCTGGTTGTTCGACATTATTTTATTTTTCTGTCGCTTTTTCTTTCGATCTGTGTATTTAATTACAGTCTTCCTTCACTACGTTTAATGAGGCTGAATAATGCATATATCGTGGGCTAATAAGCCATGTTATCACATTTCCTAAATTTATACTGCAGGGGGCTTAGGCTCAATAATTCTCGTTAATGCAAGTACACTGCTAATTTTAAAAAAGCCATTCAGAGGAGGTTTTGTTTATTATCTAAAATATTTCGTTTGTTTTGTTTTGGTCTTTAATATTTTCCCTAACAACTTAGAAACACATTGAGATAAAGAATAGCTTCATTCCAACATACTTTAAACCAAAGAGAGGCTCAGATTTTATTTTAGAACCCTGTCCAGAAATTTCTTTAAGCCCCAGCTTAATTTTTTCCATCATCGGTGCAGTTAATGTTAGAGAGCTTTACCAGCTTATGAAGTCACCCCACGCCCCTGTGCTATACTCAATAAACCCATACTAAGTATAAAAAGTAAAGCCTTTCTCACTCTGGTTTAAGCTAATCAGACCCCTGAAAATCATATGACATAAAGAAAATATCAAATTGATATTGCAATAACCAAGTGAGTTGAATTCCTTCGACATACTAGCAGAAACCAGTGAAGCGATTATGAAGTGAATACTTCAAAATTACTACAATAACAGTAGTGAATCAAGCACAAATGAAACAAAGCACTTTAAAAGTGCTCCTCATTATTAATACTTTTTATTACTTCACCATAGTATCAAGAACAAAGCCATTGTAAGGAGAGTTCTAATGTTTTAGATGACTGTCCATTTATTTATCTCAAATACCCATTTGTTGGGAATAGAAAGGATAAAAGTATTTTAATTACATTTTTTCCAGATGACTTTAATATTTGTACACTTTGATATTATAAAATGTAATTTAGAGTGCTATTACTTCCATTATCTGGTGTACACAAACGAAAAATGCACAGCTTAAAATAAAATTAGTTATACGACGAATTCCACAAAATAACGTGAATCCAAACTTTCAGAATACTAATAAACAGTTAAGATACTAACTGACTTGTTCATTTATGTTACAGCTACTTTTAGCTAAAAAGAGTTCAACAAATAGCATAAGCTGTGTACTCTTCTTTAAATAAGACTTTAGCAAACTATAAATGAGTCTCATGATGAGCACGACTTGCTAGAGCTGGTGCAGATTGTGAAATATAGCTCTTTACAACTGTCATTTAATATATTTTTCATCCCGGGTAAAAATTCCAATTATTGAACTTGTAAAACAATTTACTTGCGTCTCTTTACCAACAAGACTTTTTATCTTTGAAAATTCTGGCATAAATAAAGAGTTTTTTATTTGGATTGTATTTGGTCGTATTTATATTTGAACTTTAGTAAATATTAATTCGATTGTAAGTAATGGAGGTAGGAGTTGTAAGTTAAATTCGCTTTGTTTTACATTTCGTAGGATTTGGATTACTTGAATCTGGTTGTGTCACCAAGAAAAATGAAGTAAACGTCATGGTGAAGAACGCCGTGGATGTCATATTTGGTGGGCTTGGTTACTGGATGTTTGGCTATGGGCTGAGCTTTGGAAAAGACGTAGGCACAAACCCTTTTATCGGGGTTGGTTCATATTTTGTGGATGCCGATGAAGAAGAGATGGGTTCAGTTTTTGCAACTTACATATTCCAGCTATCATTTGCTACAACAGCAACAACCATCGTTTCGGGAGCCATTGCAGAACGGTGCAGTTTCGTGGCTTACTGCATCTTTTCTTTTTTCAACACCGTCATATTCTGCATTCCAGCTGGTTGGATATGGGGCAATCATGGATTCCTCAGAAAGCTTCACGTGGTTGACATCGCGGGTTGCGCCGCAGTACATTTGGTAGGTGCCTCTTCATCGCTTGTGGCAGCCTTGATGTTGAAGCCTCGAACGGGCCGTTTTGATCACGGCACTGATCCACTGCCAATGGGTTCACCAACAAATGCTTTAGTGGGAATGTTTATGCTTTGGTAAGTCACCTTTTTTCATGTGAAAATATACATATAAATAAAGGCAGTTTTTGCCTAACCTCAGATCAAATGTATATTTGATGATCTAGAAGCAATTGCTTTCAACGTGCGTTTCTCTTATAAGCTAGATTGATATATAGTAGTAGGGAATTCGGTCTTTATTAAATTACAGTTTCGGTCACAACCAGTTTCAGTTTTTCTCTTATAAAACGACAATTTTTGCTTTTTTAAACCCTTTAAAGTGAAATATTTTCAAGAGACGAAGTTATGGATATTATTGCTTCAGTTTTGGTTTTAAAAATAGAACAGAAATGAACAAAAACCATTTTACAAAGTTAGAGTGCAAAAACATTAATTTTTGATTTTCCCCTTTTGAACATCTGTGTAAGGAATAAGTAACATCAACACGGTATATAAGTCAGAATCCTACAAAATGAATATATATGCACAGACACAAACATGGCACACGCATATAATTATAGTAAATTGTTAATCCTTCAGATTAACGATAATAAAAGTGACAGGTTAACTACATTTACAAACGAACAGTTTAGTATGTTTAAGATTTTGATGAGTCTCAGATAACCGCAGTATCTTAATTATTGGTATTGGAAATAATAAATATTTCCTTGATTTACATAGTAGTGAAATATAAGAATTCATTTCCGTTGAAGTCTGTAGAATAATAACGTTAAATAAAGATTTGTTTTTGCTGTTTGTTATTAAGCACAAAGCTACACAAACGGCAATCTGTGTTCTGCCCATCACGGGTATCGAAATCCGGTTTCTAACGGGATAAATCTGCAGACATATCGCTGTGCCACTGGGAGGCTAAATAAAGATTTTAAACTGCTTGATCGACTCCAAATGTTATAACAAGGCAGTTACAGAGAATACAATGAAGTAGCTAAGTACGAGAAATACATTTATGATTATTGTATGACAACTGTATAATGTTTTACAAACACTGACATTAATACAGTCATCGACAAGTGAAAAAATCCTGCTTCGTTGATCTTCTGTGAATTTAAAGTTATATTAATGATATCATATTATTTAAATAAATTATAAATCTAGTTATCAAATAGACACAGTTTGCTCGTGGTAAATGTATTCACTTGTTACCTACGTTATTCACTGCTTCCATTTAAACAATACCCACATTTTTGTATATAAATCTCAGCATTTATATATTTCGTTTTGACAAAGAATTAGTGCAACAAGAAACTAATTAACTATTGAATCTTATTATGTATCACACACATTGATATCTACTAATTAAGTAACACACATTTTCTCTCATACTCTTGTT
>NW_013667538.1:61201-71703 GCF_000517525.1 Limulus polyphemus
ACAGTTTTGTTGAAAGACATTTTACTTTGTCCCTTAAAATACTTTAATACAGCGCAGTACATTATTTTCTAAAAAATACATAAACATTGATTATGTAAAGCAAGATCTGATAATAAACAGTATAAGCTGCCCTTTAAGCTGCGCCAAGCGTGGCTCAATGGTTAACTTGTCAAACTGTGCATCCATGGTTCGCACCTCTTACCGAAAAAAGTCGCAATTCATATTTTATGACTGTCAGTGCGTTATAAGAGTGACAGTTTGGTTTATTTTGAATTTTGCTCAAAGTTACACGAGGGCTATCTGCGCTAGCCATCCCTAATTTAGCAGAGATAGACTAGAGGGAAGGCAGCTAGTCAACACCACCCACCGCTAACTCTTGGGCTGCTTTTTTATGAACGAACAGTGTGAATGTCCGTCACACTATGACGCCCCCTGGCTAAAAGGGCGAGCACGTTCGGTGACGAACATGCTTAGAGATTGCAAATCGAGTACCCTAACCATCAGACCATGTCAGGCAATGTAAACTGGTATAGAGGTTATGCAGTCATGTGACCAAAGTAAACACGGCAACAATTTGCGGCCATATTGGACGAAAACGTTATTCGTGTAATCATGGCCTCCGCTACACAATCACCTAGTTCTCCGTTCATTTTTCACGAATTTACTAGCAAGTTAGACAATATATGCAAGGCAAGATATGAAGAAAAATGCAGAAAAGTCGGTCTTGATACGACAGATCCATATTTCAGCCCGTCGCAATGACAATTGCGCTAGATACCAGTAAATTAATCGACATTCGAAACGGAGGACCAACATTAAAGTCGTACAGATTGAGAATATAGATGTCGTAAATCATTTAGTCCTGACAACATCATTTTTAAACCGGAAAGTAGTTCAAGGCCTATAAAATCCTTAATGCTTACAAGTATTTTGTGGCCGGCTGGGTGTACGATGTGAGACTGTGGAAGGTGTACAAGATGTCCAACTACACAGCGTACTCGAGGGTAAGTCGAAGTTGTTTTTAATGACTAGGCCTATCGTTTATGTTCTATCAGTGGTAAGTTTACGATCTAGATGTACTACATCATAATGCATTGCATTTTAAGTATTCTTGTCTTGTAAGACTACTTTCTTCAGTGCACATTACCATATACTTTACACAAATACGCTCTGGATTTTAAGACCACCTGTCTTGACAAGCCAAATTTTTGATAAAGTTTTATTATCACTCAATGGGCTCTTCCACGTACTTGTATGTGCCTATATCACGGTATTTAGATTACGGGAAGCACCATATATATATATAAGCTACAGATTTTATCACGATCTGTGCAATATAATTGTGACAAAGTACATTGTATATACAAGCAGTACTAACCAGATATAAAATGGGAACTGAATAGTCTACGGTACGACGATGGTTTCCAAGCCTTGTCAATGTTGTTCGGGTCTGCACGTTTTACTGCTGCAATCCGTTTAACTCTACATACTTTTGGAAACCTATACAACGAGAACTCCGGATTCTTTGTCTGGTTGTTTGGACAACTAACTACCACACAATTGATTGTCATTTCAAATACTTAATCCCAAATTCCAATACCAGAAACTACATTGCAATTACTAGATTGCTTCTTTGCTACGTACAAAATGGCTGTGTTTACTTTTCGGCTTGCCTATTATGTATGTATGACGTCATGCGCATAGGGTCTATAGATTTATTAACTAAAAGTAAAAAAAGAGACAAATTTATTAAATAAAAGTAACATATGTAAGACGCAAATTATTGACTAAATTAGTATATGTAAGCAGAGAGATTTACAAACTAAAAGAATTATCTGTAAACTAGCACAGATTTGTAAACTAAAAGTAGTATATATAAACTGAAATAGGTTTATTAACTAAACCTAATATCCTCTCTGATTTTGGAGTATAAATACATGGTAGAAACATCATATTTACCCACTCTTATCCAGAGCAATAAAACTGCACAAGACTTAAAATAAACCAATAGAGCAGAAGTTCAACATAAGGATAGATGCATTTTGCTTTCGTTACTCAAGAAATAACAACAAAAATGTTATTACATGTCGTTTATGGTTAGAAAGCAACACGACAAGTAGTGTCCGTTTTCTTTAAAATATGTGGGAATATAATGTGCTGCATTTCGGATTTGGAAAGGTCTAATAGATAAAGTTTTCTATGAAACTACATGCTGTGTAGGTGTAAGTTTTAGTTACTTTAAAATGAAGTATGATTTTTCAGTTGGTGTAAAATTAACCGAAAAGCAGACATTCAATTTAATAAAATGATCGTGATGAAAACAAAACAAAAACCTATACAGTTCAGCTTAGATAACAGAACTGAATCTATGCGAGAGCTGCAAGGTTTATCTGAACAGTGGGATGGAACGTTGCAGACACTTTATCTTCTAACATAATAATTATATTAAGTTTCAACGTACTGAATACTGATGTAATACCTAGGCATGCTAACTTTTTATAACATTTCCAGTCTACAAACTCATTCTTTCTATTTATTTTCGCTAATAGGTGGGGCTGGCTGGGTTTCAACTGTGGCAGCACGTTTGGAGTTTCTGGCCACAAATGGAAGTACGCTGCTAGGTTGGTAGACGTATTCCACTTCTATGTTGTACTACTGCATTTGTTTCAATTGTTGTCAGATTATTTTTTCCACTATCCAATATATAAAAACAGTTGCCAACTAACAAATTGGCAAGAAAATAATAATAATAATAAGAAGAAGAATTACAAACGGGCCGTTTTGAGCAGATTTTTTTCCTTGTAAGTCTAACATGCGTGCTTTTTTCTGCATTTTAAAGATTTGCTTGAACTGAATTTTTATTGTTTAAAGTGCTTTTTTCCTCGAACGTTCTGTTAAGGTTTTGTGCAATTCCTTGTGAACCCTATTATGAACCACTACCGTGGTTCATGATAATTACTTTTTTGCGATTACGTTTATTGTCCTACTTTAAGTAAAACTGTAAGTAAAATGCTTTTACATAAATAAATAAGAAATTATGAGAATACAGCGTACTAATATTGGGTTTTTGATTAAAGGGATGAATTACTACCCTTACTGAGATTGTAATTAATGTTTACCTGTAAAAGTGCCAGCAGCTCCCATATGTTAATGAGGATGTTTGTAATATTCAGAGTAGATACTGAATTATTGGTGGGTAGGATACGTTGCTCTTGTTTATTCCTTCGTTATAGAAGATTCAAACTGCTTACGTAGAAGACAAATTGATGACGTCTCTCAAAATAGCAGCATCCGACTTTACACTACTAAATATCAGACAAATGTAAACTTCTTTACGTTCTTAAAGACTTCTAGAATAGATCATGTCAGCATTTCAGATCACGTAAGCAAACGCCCTTAACCCTTTCCAACACAAACGTATCTTGCGTGTGAAGTCTGTAAGTTTACTTAAAGCTTCAAAACTCGTATAAACAAGCTGTACTATATCACATCTCTGTACAGGACACGTGAACACATTCTTTAGAAAACCACCGAACTTGTATGAAACGGAAATGTATTGTTATATCAAGTGAAATGCGGATTCTATGGATCGCTGGTTTGTTTGAGAATTTCGCGCAAAGCTGTCTGTGCATAGTCACCACTAATTTTGAACCGACAGACTAGATAGAAGGAAAATAGCCAATAGCACCCTCCGTCAACACTTTGGTTACCGCTGCCTTAACATATAGTGGGATTTGACCGACATACTTGCAGCTCATTCTTGAAGTACATTTTTGCAGCAAAAGGCTTCGAACAAGGAACCCTCGGATTCACAGTACGAGCACGATAAACGCTTGGCCACAACCGGATCAATTCATAAGAAATTATGAGAATACAGCGTACTAATATTGGGTTTTTGATTAAAGGGATGAATTACTACCCTTACTGAGATTGTAATTAATGTTTACCTGTAAAAGTGCCAGCAGCTCCCATATGTTAAGTTAAGTGGTATTATTTAAGATATATAATGATTAGAATGTTCATATGTGATTTAGTAAAACGTATCGAACGAACGAAAATATCAGGAAATGTAAAAAAAGTAAATAAATTGAACCAGTTTATCATAACCTACAACGTAGAAAGTTTGAATTAATTCATGAAAACTACGATTTTAAAATCTCGAATCAATTTATCAAACTACGATTCTAAAAATTTGTGTCAGCTCATTAAAAATATAAGCGGAAGAACTTGAACAATCTCATGAGACTAAGACCTGAAAGTTATAACCAACCCATGAGACTAAGACCTGAAAGTTATAACCAACCCATGAGAACAAGACTTGAAAGTTATAACCAGCCCATGAGAACACGACTAGAAAGTTATAAACAACACATTAGAACAAGACTTGAAAGTTATAACCAACCCATGAGAACAAGACTTGAAAGTTTTAACCAACCCATGAGAACAAGACTTGAAAGTTTTAACCAACCCATGAGAACAAGACCTGAAAGCTATAACCAACCCATGAGAACAAAACCTGAAAGTTATAACCAACCCATGAGAACAAGACCTGAAAGCTATAACCAACCCATGAGAACAAAACCTGAAAGTTATAACCAACCCATGAGAACAAGACCTGAAAGCTATAACCAACCCATGAGAACAAGACCTGAAAGTTATAACCAACCCATAAAAACAAGACCTGAAAGTTTGAACCAACCCATAAAAACAAGACCTGAAAGTTTGAACCAACTCATTATATAAAGACCTGGAAAGTTTGAACCAACTCATTATATAAAGACCTGAAAAGTTTGAACCATCTCATAAGACTAAGACCTGAAAGTTTGAACCGACTCATGAGATCAAATTGAACCAACTCTTAAGGTGAATACTCGTAAAACTTAGTCATTAAAACTGTGATCTTAAATGATTGAGATAATTCATAAAAACGTTGAAATGCAAGACGTTTAATTAAGCAAATGTTTGAAAGTTAATTCTACTTGAATATGATACTTTAATTGAAGCATTCTTTAAGTGTAATATCTGTTGCTGAGTTTTGTAATGTGATATTACAATAATAATTATTTAAAGATCCTGCTCTCGCTTTCGCACTTCTTAAATAATTTATTGTGTTTGTCGAATTACTCAAGTTTACGTAATCATTCAACATACGTATATACATAAAACATTATTTTATCAGAAAGAACATTTCGCAATTTCCTATCGTTTATAACTTTAACCTTGAACAAAATTAACTTTTTATTGTGTTCAATCTTTATTCTTGTTATGTTTTAGATAAAGGTAGTGTAAAGAATGAATAAAACTAATAAGAATATTGTTTGTTTTTTAATTCGCAGATCTGCTATCGCTACTATTAACTCATCAGTGGGTGGTGGGATGATCGCTCTTACTTTGAGGTAAGTTAATAAATACTTTTGATCCTGAATACTGGTGTAATCTATATTGAACGTTTCTCGGGTTATAATTGACTGGTTACGTTTCATTTCAGCTATATATTACACAACAAAAAGTTTCTGGTATTGGACTTGATCACTGGAATCCTTGCTTCTCTGGTATCTATAACGGGTAAGTAATTTTAATATATTTTACACTGCCCTCTAGCTCTTCAAGTGGACAATTAAAGCTATCATGACTTAACCCTAAAAACAAAAAACAACAACCACAAAAAATATGTGAAACTGAATTATTATTATTATTATTTATATTTGATATTGAAATTGGCAAATTCTAATAAGTTCATGTCATTAATTCTTGAATAGCCGTTTCATTTTGTGTTTATGAATGAAATTATTGGTTTCTGAAATACCCCTCTAGCTGGCGATATTGTAAAAAACGTTGAAATATAAAAAGACCGTTGTAGCCAATAGCTGCAACAATGCACCTATTTTTCAATTCACGCATAAATTATTTAGTTAAAAATATGAGTTTCTATCTACCAAACAGACAAGTGAAAACAAAAACAGAACCTGCAAAATTCAGTGAAGCCATCTTATATATTTATGTATCAACGAATACGTTTCAAATCGATTCGAAACAGTTTCGGGACATTTTAAAACTTATTCCTTCATGGTTAGCTCATAAAATTTTATACAGTTTTCACTATGGGTTTAATTTGCGAATACAAATTTCAAACTGCCACTTGACATGGTATAAGGACAACGAAAATACAAATTATCAAAGACGCTAGTCATAACATTTCTCCAGTTGTTCAATAAACTCTTTCCTAATGATATGACGTGCCAATTAATAATTCATGTAAATGAGCATTTAATATTTCAACTGATAGAGAAATAAAGGCAGAAACTAAATAGCAAAAGTACGTTTTGGATTTTCTGAGCGATTCTCCCAAATTATTAGAAACTTTACAACATATGAAGATAAAGTAAAAACAAAAAGTCATGAAAACACTTATTATGCATTCAGAAATCCAAGGAAGTAAACTCCGCATGGACTTTATATTATGTGAATATTAAATAATTTAGCTCAAATCATCAACGAAAATTCGTGGAGAACCATAAATAGTATATCTTTGTATTGCGTCACCAGCACACTCAAACTCTCAAAGTATACAGACATAATTACGAGGATAATAGGGTCAAACATATCATAAAGCATAAAATAAAACTCTAGCTCGTGTTTTAGCAAATTCCAAATGGATAAATCACGTATCACGTATAACTGAGAACGAGTTAAATTGTTATTAGAATCATCAACAGGAGATCAGCATAAGTTAGGTTGTTATTAGAAACACCAACAGGAGATCGGCATAAGTTAGGTTGTTATTAGAAATCACTAACATGAGATCAGCATAAGTTAGGTTGTTATTAGAATCACTAACAGGAGATTAGCATAAGTTAGGTTGTTATTAGAATCACTAACAGGAGATCGGCATAAGTTAGGTTGTTATTAGAAACACCAATAGGAGATCGGCATAAGTTAGATTGTTATTAGAAACACCAACAGGAGATCGGCATAAGTTAGGTTGTTATTACAGCTTATTACTATGACCACCAGTCGATACAAAAACACTGTCACTTGAGAATTATTACACCTTATTACTATGACCACCAGACGACACAAAAACATAATTATTACAGCTTATTACTATGACCACCAGACGATACAAAAATGCTGTCACTTAAGAATTATTACAGCTTATTACTATGACCACCAGACGACGCAAAAACATAATTATTACAGCTTATTACTATGACCACCAGACGACGCAAAAACATAATTATTACAGCTTATTACTATGACCACCAGACGATACAAAAATGCTGTCACTTGAGAATTATTACAGCTTATTACTATAACTAGCCTTGCCTGACCCATCAAAACATGCTTTGTCCATCACACTTCTTCCTCATCATAATATAAGAACAAACACACACTGAGGAAATAAAAACAATTCAAGTAGATTCTCAAAAATAATGGTGCAAATTTAAATTAAAAATGACTCATAGTATGAGCGTTACAAAGAAAATGACAACTGGCATTTACATACATTAGATTTTAATTTGGAAAAAAAGAGCAATATTACGCCAAAGTTCATGATTTTTATTTAAATTTATGAAAATCATTTCAAACTCTTATTTATTGTTTTTTTTGTTTGTTCTCAGTGTTATGAGTATATCAAGAATATCTACATGTATTCCTAATGTTAAAATGAGTTCTAGAAGAAATTGAAACCGTTTTTCAGCATTTCATTTATTGTTGTATAGTACAACATTTTTAGCATTCATTTTTTTTATTAATGATGTAACTTTTCACATGTTGTAATATAGATTTTTCACAAAATAGAAATGCATGTTCTTAAGACCTAACATTTTTATTATTCAAAACATAGAGAACTGTGTAAAGATGTTTCCAATGATATCATTTTAATTCTAACCACTATATTTGGAATTGTGAAAGTTTAAATAAAATAAAAATTAAATTTCAAATGAAAGGCTTTTTCAGATAAAACAAACATCCGTTAATGAATTTTATGGATGTTGAGTACTTGTACAGATATAAGTATCGGCAGTAGGAATCCAAGGCCTACTAACATAATCTTATCACTCAAACCTTGATCCATGACATCCCATCAGAAATTCTTGAAGTATACCCGATTTATCAATTTCATGAAGTTGTGGCTTTGTGGTAAGTGGAAGATTTCACAAATCCATCGATATTTCACGTACCACACCGTATTTTTCTAATTACGTCACATAACATAAAAATTGCACCCAAAACAAGATGAAACATCCAAAACCACCAGGCCTAAGGTTTATGATAAAAATTCTCTCACAAATTAATTTCGAGTACCATCATTAGTTAAGACTAATAGCAATACATTTTGGAGAAATAAATAAATAAAAGATGATTTATCGAGAGAAAGTGCTAATAAAACTGAAAATCTCCACGAAAACCTAATAAAAACACACGAATTACGGTCACTAACCTCTAACTTAGATGTTTTTAAAACTCGCCAAGAACTTCGAAATGTCTACATCAAGCTAAGTATATGCATAAATTAAGACATAAAACGATCTAAGAAAGTGGAATTTAAACCAGTCTGCGTGAACTTTCGAAATATTATATACATACGTAAGACAAAGCTATCAGGTCATAATTTTGTTGCTAAGTGAAACGAGCTGAGCGTTACCGAAAGACAACTGGTTTTTATAAATATTAGAAGACACAGAAAGAGACAGCAGTAAGAGATTCTTAAAGAAGGATGTCTTACCTTATTCATAGTAATTGACGTATTTGTGTTTTATTTTGATTTTCTTTGTAATCTTAATGGTGGGATTCATTTTTTATAACTGTAAAATTCTTAACTAGAAAACTGGCAAGGCAACAGGAAATGTGTATGTAAAGTGATTCAGTACACGTGAAAACACTTCATAAAAAAACAAACGAAGTTTGTATATATCTTTGAATAAACACCTCTTGTGTTAAAATATTTGCTAATTTATACAATTTATTAAAGCTGGGCCAGGTTACTCTCATATTAAAACAGCTTTGCAAAATCCTAATGAATTATTGAATTCAAGTATACTTGCGTAGCTTAAATAGCGTTACTTCAAGCTCTGACCAGGTTATGTTTTTGATCCAGTCTTTCTGTTATTCATATAAAAAACGATGAAAGAAATTGTAATTCCATTAAGTACCTTAAGTTAAATGTTCGCTTTGTGATGTAGTTTTTTGCTTGTGTTATCTAATTTTTGAAAGCCCATTCGTCATTGGTAAACTTGGGAAATGTGCCTTTGTGTATGTCTGTTAAACTTGCATGTTTTTATTCAACTGATTTTGAGGTATAAGATCCACAATTAGAGAGATAAGTTGTTAAAATTATCCCAATTTCGTTTGGATTTCAGTTTCGCGTGCGTCAAAAAGCATTTCTTTATGAGATGCCAGTGAGCTATACGGAATGTTGAACCAGAGCTTGAAGTAACGCTATTTAAGCTACGCAAGTATACTTGAATTCAATAATTCATTAGGATTTTGCCAAGCTGTTTTAATATAAGAGTAACCTGGTCAGAGCTTGAAGTAACACTATTCAAGCTACGCAAGTATACTTGAATTCAATAATTCATTAGGATTTTGCCAAGCTGTTTTAATATAAGAGTAACCTGGCCAGAGCTTGAAGTAACGCTATTTAAGCTACGTAAGTATACTTGAATTCAATAATTCATTAGGATTTTGCCAAAGCTGTTTTACTAAGAGAGTAACCTGGTCAGACCTTAAAGTAACGCTATTTAAGCTACGCAAGTATACTTGAATTCAACAATTCATTAGGATTTTGTCAAGTTGTTTTATTACGAGAGTAGCCTGGTCAGAGCTTAAAGTAACGCTATTTAAGCTACGCAAGTATACTTGAATTCAATAATTCATTAGGACTTTGCCAAAGCTGTTTTAATAAGAGTAACCTGGTCAGAGCTTGAAGTAACGCCATTTATTCTACGCAAGTATACTTGAATTCAATAATTCATTAGGATTTTGCCAAAGCTGTTTTAATAAGATAGTAACCTGGTCAGAGCTTGAAGTAACACTATTTAAGCTACGCAAGTATACTTGAATTCAATAATTTATTAGGATTTTGGCAAGTTGTTTTATTAAGAGAGTAACCTGGTTAGACCTTAATGTAACACTATTTAAGCTACGCAAGTATACTTGAATTCAACAATTCATTAGGATTTTGTCAAGTTGTTTTAATAAGAGAGTAACCTGATCAGAGCTTGAAGTAACGCTATTTAAGCTACGCAAGTATACATGAATTCAACAATTTATTAGGATTTTGCCAAGCTGTTTTAATAAGAGAGTAACCTGGTCAGAGCTTGAAGTAACGCTACTTAAGCTACGCAAGTATACTTGAATTCAATAATTCATTAGGGTTTTGCCAAAGCTGTTTTAATATAAGAGTAACCTGGCCAGAGCTTGAAGTAACGCTATTTAAGCTACGCAAGTATACTTGAATTAAATAACTCATTATTATTGGTAAATTTTGTGTTTTA